>NW_026263362.1:0-84000 GCF_947179515.1 Apodemus sylvaticus
TCTCATAAAGTGTTTCCAATACATATGTATTAGTCTTTACTCTGCAACACTGTATTTCCTAATAACGTGGTATTCTTATATATTCTTTCGAGAAAAAAACTCTCCTTTGCATTCTCTTTTGAGGCTACACGCTTAGACATACACGCAACACCAAAGGTTTTCGCGTTACAACGTGTTGCTTAGGAAAAACAAGATAATTTCGCACGATGCAGGATTTCCTTAAAACGTGGTTTTCTGACAAATTTTGATGAACGAAAATTCTCCTGTGGGTTCTCGTTTGAGGCTACACATTTAGACGTACACACCACACCAAATCTTTTCGAGTTATAACGTGATGTTTAGGAGATACATACTAATTTTGTACGATGCCTTATTTCTTCTCGTAAAGTTTAAGTGTTTCCAATAAGTACGTATTTGTCTTTACTCTGCAACACTGTATTTCCTTATAATGTGGTATTCTTACATATTCTTTCGAGAGAAAACTCTCCTGTGCGTTCTCTTTTGAGGCTACATGCTTTGACATACACGCAACACCAAAGCTTTTCGAGTTACAATGTGTTGTTTAGGAAAAACAAGATAATTTAGCACGATGCGGGATTTCCTTAAAACGTGGTTTTCTGACAAATTTTGACGAAAGAAAATACTCCTGTGGGTTCTCTTTTGAGGCTACACATTTAGACGTACACACCACATCAAATCTTTTCGAGTTACAACGTGTTGTTTAGGAGATACAAGCTAATTTTTTTACGAAGCGTTATTTCTTCTCATAAAGTTTAAGTGTTTCCATTACGTACATATTTGCCTTTACTCTGCAACACTGTATTTCCTTATAACGTGGTATTCTTGCATATTCTTTCGAGAGAAAACTCTCCTGTGCATTCTCCTTTGAGGCTACGTGCTTAGATATACACGGAACACCAAAGCTTTTCGAGTTACAACGTGTTATTTAGGAAAAACAACATAATTTCGCACGATGCGGGATTTCCTTAAAACGTGTTTTTCTGACAAATGTTGAACAAATAAAACTCTCCTGTGGGTACTCTTTTGAGGCTACACGTTTAGACGTACATGCCACACCAAATCTTTTCGAGTTACAACGTGTTGTTTAGGACATACAAGCTAATTTTGCAAGATGCGTTATTTCTCTCATAAAGTGTTTCCAATACATATGTATTAGTCTTTACTCTGCAACACTGTATTTCCTTATAATGTGGTATCCTTACATATTCTTTCGAGAGAAAACTCTCCTTTGCATTCTCTTTTGAGGCTACACGCTTAGACATACACGCAACACCAAAGCTTTTCGAGTTACAACATGTTGTTTAGGAAAAACAAGATAATTTAGCACGATGCGGGATTTCCTTAAAACGTGGTTTTCTGACAAATTTTGACGAAAGAAAATTCTCCTGTGGGTTCTCCTTTGAGGCTAAACGTTTAGACATACACGCCACACCAAATCTTTTTGAGTTATATCGTGTTGTTTAGGAGATACAAGCTAATTTTTTACCATGCATTATTTCTTCTCGTAAAGTGTTTCCCTTACTTACGTATTTGTCTTTACTCTGCAGCACTGTATTTCCTTATAACGTGGTATTCTTACATATTCTTTCAAGAGAAACCTCTCCTGTGCATTCTCTTTTGAGGCTACACGCTTAGACATACATGCAACACCAAAGCTTTTCGAGTTACAATGTGTTCTTTATGTAAAACAAGATAATTTCGCACGATGCAGGATGTCCTTAAAACGTGGTTTTCTGAAAAATTTTGACGAAAGAAAATTCTACTGGGGGTTCTCTTTTGAGGCTACGCGTTTAGACATACATGGAACACCAAATGTTTTCAAGTTACAACGTGTTGTTTAGGACATACAAACTATTTTTGTATGATGCGTTATTTCTCTCATAAAGTGTTTCCAATACATATGTATTTGTCTTTACTTTGCAACCCTGTATTTCTGTATAACGTGATATTCTTACATATTCTTTCGAGAGAAAACTCTCCTGTGCATTCTCCTTTGAGGCTATACGCTTAGATATACACGCAACACCTAAGCTTTTTGAGTTAAAACGTGTTGTTTAGGAAGAACAAGATAATTTCTCACGATGCGGGATTTTCTTAAAACGTGGTTTTCTGACAAATTTTGACGAAAGAAAATTGTCCTGTGGGTTCTCTTTTGAGGCTACTCGTTTAGACGTACAGGCCACACTAAATCCTCTCGAGTAACAACGTGTTGTTTATGAGTCACAAGCTAATTTTGTACGATGCTTTATTTCAACTCGTAAAGTTTAAGGGTTTCCAATATGTACGTTTTTGTCTTTACTCAGCAACACTGTACTTCCTTTAAAGTGGTATTCTTACGTATTCTTTCGAGAGAAAACTCTCCTGTGTGTTCTCTTTTGAGGCTACACGCTTAGACATACACGCAACACCAAAGCTTTTCAAGTTAAAACGTGTTGTTTAGGAAAAACAAGATAATTTCGCACGATACGATATTTCCTTAAAAGGTGGTTTCTGACAAATTTTGATGAAAGAAAATTCTCCTGTGGGTTCCCTTTTGAGGCTACACGTTTAGACGTACATGCCACACCAAATCTTTTCGAGTTACAACATGTTGTTTAGGAGATACGAGCTCATTTTGTACGATGCTTTATTTCATCCCATAAAGTTTAAGGGTTTCCAATACGTACGTATTTGTCTTTACTCTGCAACACTGTATTTCCTTATAACGTGGTATTCTTACATATTCTTTTGAGAGAAAACTCTCCTGTGTGTTATCTTTTGAGGCTACACGCTGAGACATACATGCAACACCAAAGCTTTTCGAGTTACAATGTGTTGTTTAGGAAAAACAAGATAATTTCGCACCATGCAGGATTTCCTTAATACGTGGTTTTCTGACAAATTTGACCAAAGAAAATTCTCCTGTGGGTTCTCTTTTTTAGGCTACACGTTTAGACGTACACGCCACACCAAATCTTTTCGAGTTACAACGTGTTTTTTAGGAGATACAAGCTACTTTTGTATGATGCGTTATTTCTTCTCATAAAGTGTTTCCAATACGTACGTATTTGTCTTTATTCTGCAACACTGTACTTCCTTATAACGTGGTATTTTTACATATTCTTTCGAGAGATACCTCTCCTGTGTGTTCTCTTTGAGGCTACACGCTTAGACATACACGCAACACGAAAGATTTTCGAGTTACCACGTGTTGTTTAGGAAAAACAAGATAATTTCCCACGATGCAGGATTAACTTATAACGTGGTTTCTGACAAATTTTGACGAAAGGAAATTCTCCTATGGGTTCTCTTTTGAGGCTACAGGTTTAGACGTACACGCCACACCAAATCTTTTCGAGTTAAAACGTGTTGTTTAGGAGATACGAGCTAATTTTGTAAGATGCTTTATTTCATCTTGTAAAGTTTAAGGATTTCCAATACGTACCTATTTGTCTTTACTCTGCTACACTGAGTTTCCTTATAACGTGGTATTCTTACATATTCTTTCGAGAGAAAACTCTCCTGTGTGTTCTCTTTTGAGGCTACACGCTGAGACATACACGCAACACAAAAACTTTTCGAGTTACAACGTGTTGTTTAAGAAAAACACAATAATTTCGCACGATGCGGGATTTCCTTAAAACGTGGTTTTCTGAAAATTTTGACGAAAGAAAATTCTCCTATGGGTTCTCTTTTGAGGCTACACGTTTAGACGTACACGCCACACCAAATCTTTTCGAGTTACAACGTGTTGTTTAGGAGATACGAGCTCATTTTGTCCGATGCTTTATTTCATCTCGTAACATTTAAGGGTTTCCAATATGTACGTATTTGTCTTTACTCTGCAACACTGTATTTCCTTATAACGTGGTATTCTTACATATTCTGTTGAGAGAAAACTCTCCTGTGTGTTCTCTTTTGAGGCTACACGCGGAGACATACACGAAACACCAAAGCTTTTCGAGTTACAACGTGTTGTTTAGGAAAAACAAGATAATTTCGCACGATGCGGGATTTCCTTAATACGTGGTTTTCTGACAAATTTGACCAAAGAATATTCTCCTGTGGGTTCTCTATTTGAGGCTACACGTTTAGACGTACACGCCACACCAAATCTTTTCGAGTTACAACGTGTTGTTTAGGAGATACAAGCTAATTTTGTATGATGCGTTATTTCTTCTCGTAAAGTGTTTCCAATAGGTACGTCTTTGTCTTTACTTTGCAACACTGTATTTCCTTATAACCTGGTATTCTTACATATTCTTTCCAGTGAAAACTCTCCTGTGTGTTCTCTTTTGAGGCAACACACTGAGACATACACGAAACACCAAAGCTTTTAGAGTTATAACGTGTTGTTTAGGAAAAACAAGTTAATTTCGCAGGATGCGGGATTTCTTTAAAACGTGGTTTTCTGACAAATTTTGACGAAAGAAAATTCTCCAGTGGGTTCTCTTTTGAGGCTAAACTTTTAGACGTACACGCCAAACCAAATGTTTTCGAGTTTCCACTTGTTTTTTAGGAGATACAAGCTAATATTGTATGATGCTTAATTTCTTCTCGTAAAGTGTTTCCAATATGTACGTATTTGTCTTTACTCTGCAACAATGTATTTCCTTATAACGTAGTATTCTTACATATTCTTTCGAGAAAAACCTCTCCTTTGCATTCTCTTTTGAGGCTACACGCTTAGACCTACACGCAACACCAAAGCTTTTCGAGTTACCACGTGTTGTTTAGGAAAAACAAGATAATTTCGCACGATGCGGTATTTCCTTAAAACGTGGTTTTCTGACAAATTTTGACGAATGAAAATTCTCCTTTGTGTTCTCCTTTGAGGCTACACGTTTAGATATACACGCCAAACCAATTCTTTACGAGTTACCACGTGTTGTTTAGGAGATACAAGCTAATTTTGTTCGATGCGTTATTTCTTCTCGTAAGTGTTCCCAATATATTCTTATTTGTCTTTACTCTGCAAAATTGTATTTCCTAATAACGTGGTATTCTTACATATTCTTTCAAGAGAAAACTCTCCTGTGCCTTCTCTTTTGAGGCTCCACGCTTACACATACACGCAACTCTAAAGCTTTTCGAGTTACAACATGTTGTTTAGGAAAAAGAAGATGATTTCGCATGATGCGAGATTTCCTTAAAACATGGTTTTCTGACAAATTTTGAGGAAAGAAAATTCTCCTGTGGGTTCTCTTTTGAGGCTACACATTTAGACGTACACACCACACCAAATCTTTTCGAGTTACAATGTGTTGTTTAGGAGATACAATCTAATTTTGTATGATGCATTATTTCTTCTCGTAAAGTCTTTCCAATATGTACGTAGTTGTCTTTACTCTGCAACACTGTATTTCCTTACAAAGTGGTATTCTTACATATTCTTTTGAGAAAAAACTCTCCTTTACATTCTCTTTTGAGGCTACATGCTTAGACATACACGCAACACTAAAGCTTTTCAAGTTATAACTTGTTGTTTAGGAAAAAGAAGATAATTTTTCTCGATGAGGGATTTCCTTAAAACGTGGTTTTCTCACATATTTTGACCAAAGAAAATTCTCCTTTCTGTTCTCTTTTGAGGCTACATGTTTAGCCGTACACGCCACACCAAATCCTTTTGAGTTACAACCTGTTGTTTAGGAGATACAAGCTAATTTTGTATGATGAGTTATTTCTTCTCGTAAAGTGTTTCCAATACATACATATTTGTCTTTACCTGCAACACTGTATTTCCTTATAACGTGGTATTCTTACATATTCTTTCGAGAGAAAACTCTCCTGTGCGTTCTCTTTTGAGGCTACACGCTTATTCGTACACGCAACACCAAAGCATTTCGAGTTACAACGTGTTGTTTAGGAAAAACAAGATAATTTAGCACGATGCGAGATTTCCTTAAAACGTGGTTTCTGACAAATTTTGATGAAAGAAAATTCTCCTGTCGGTTCCCTTTTGAGGCTACACGTTTAGACGTACACGTCACACCAAATCTTTTCGAGTTACAACGTGTTGTTTAGGAGATACAAGCTAATTTTGTACGATGCGTTATTTCTTCTCTTACAGTGTTTCAAATATGTACGTATTTGTCTTTAATCTGCAACACTGTATTTCCTTATAACGTGGTATTCTTACATATTCTTTCGAGAGAAAACTCTCCTGTGCGTTCTCTTTTGAGGCTACACCCTTAGGGTTACACGCAGGACCATAGCTTTTCGAGTTACAATGTGTTGTTTAGGAAGAACAAGATAATTTCGCACGATGCTGGATTTCTTTACAACGTAGTTTTCTGACAAATTTTGACGAAGGAAAATTCTCCTGTGGGTTCTCTTTTGAGGCACATGTTTAGACGTACACGCCACACCAAATCTTTTAGAGTTATAACGTGTTGTTTAGGAGATACAAGCTAATTTTTTACGATGTGTTTTTTCTTCTCATAAAGCTTAAGTGTTTCCAATCAGTATGTATTTGTCTTTACTCTGCAACACTGTATTTCCTTATAACGTGGTATTCTTACATATTCTTTCGAGAGAAAACTCTCCTGTGCATTCTCTTTTGAGGCTACATGCTTAGACAAATTTTGACGAAAGAAAATACTCCTGAGGGTTCTCTTTTGAGGCTACACGTTTAGACGTACACGCCACACCAAATCTTTTCAAGTTACAACGTGTTGTTTAGGAGATACAAGCTAATTTTTTAAGATGCGTTATTTCTTCTCGTAAAGTTTAAGTGTTTCCAATACGTACATATTTGCCTTTACTCTGCAACACTGTTTTCCTTATAACGTGGTATTCTTGCATATTCTTTCGAGAGAAAACTCTACTGTGCATTCTCCTTTGAGGCTACACGCTTAGACATACATGCAACACCAAAGCTTTTCGAGTTACAACGTGTTGTTTAGGAAGAACAAGATAATATCTCACGATGCGGGATTTCCTTAAAACGTGGTTTGCTGACAAATTTTGACGAAATAAAATTGTCCTGTGGGTTCTCTTTTGGGGCTACACGTTTAGACGTACAAGCCACACCAAATCTTTTCCAGTAAAAACGTGTTTTTTAGGAGATACAAGCTAATTTTGTACGATGCTTTATTTCATCTCATAAAGTTTAAGTGTTTCCAATATGTACGTTTTCGTCTTTACTCAGCAACACTGTACTTCCTTATAAAGTGGTATTCGTAACTATTCTTTCGAGAGAAAACTCTCCTGTACGTTCTCTCTTGAGGCTACATGCTTAGACATACACGCAACACCAAAGCTTTTCGAGTTACAACATGTTGTTCAGGAAAAACAAGATAATTTCGCACGATGCTGGGTTTCCTTAATACGTGGTTTTCAGACAAATTTTGACCAAAGAAAATTCTCCTGTGGGTTCTCTTTTGAGGCTACACGTTTAGCCGTACACGCCACACCAAATCTTTTCGAGTTACAACCTGTTGTTTAAGAGATACAAGCTAATTTTTTTACGATGCATTATTTCTTCTCATAAAGTGTTTCCAATAAGTGCATATTTGTCTTTACTCTGCAACACAGTGTTTCCTTATAACGTGGTATTCTTACATATTCTTTCGAGAGAAAACTCTCCTGTGCGTTCTCTTTTGAGGCTACATGATTAGACATACACGCAACACCTAAGCTTTTCGAGTTACAACGTGTTTTTTAGGAAGAACAAGATAATTTCTCACGATGCGGGATTTCCTTAAAACGTGGTTTTCTGACAAATTTTGACGAAAGAAATTTGTCCTGTGGTTCTCTTTGAGGCTACACGTTTAGATGTACACGCCACACCAAATCTTTTCGAGTTACAACGTGTTGTTTAGGAGATATAAGCTAATTTTGTACGATGCTTTATTTATCTCATAAAATTTATGGGTTTCCAATACGAAAGTATTTGTCATTATTCTGCAACAGTGTACTTCCTTATAACGTGGTATTCTTACATATTCAGTCGAGAGAAAACTCTCCTGTGTGTTCTCTTTTGAGGCTACACGCTTAGACATACACGCAACACCAAAGCTTTTCGAGTTATAACGCGTTGTTTAGGAAAAACAAGATAATTTCGCACGATGCGGGATTTCCTTAATACGTGGTTTTCTGACAAATTTTGACCAAAGAAAATTCTCCTGTGGGTTCTCTTTTGAGGCTACACGTTTAGACGTACAGGTCACACCAAATCTTTTCGAGTTACAACGTGTTGTTTAGGAGATACAAGCTAATTTTTTACGATGCGTTATTTCTTCTCATAAAGTGTTTCCAATAAGTATGTATTTGTCTTTACTCTGCAACACTGTAATTTCTTATAACGTGGTATTCTTACACATTCTTTCGAGAGAAAACTCTCCTGTGTGCTCTCTTTTGAGTCTACACGCTTAAACATACATGCAACACCAAAGCTTTTCGAGTTACAAGGTGTTGTTTAGGAAAAACAAGATAATTTCGCACGATGCGGGATTTCCTTAAAACGTGGTTTTCTGAATATTTGACGAAAGAAAATTCTCCTATGTGTTCTCTCTTGAGGCTACACGTTTAGACGTACACGCCACACCAAATCTTTTCGAGTTACAACGTGTTGTTTAGTAGATACGAGCTAATTTTGTACGATGCTTTATTTCATCTCGTAAAGTTTAAGGGTTTCCAATACGTACCTATTTGTCTTTACTCTGCAACACTGTATTTCCTTATAACGTGGTATTCTTACATATTCTTTCGAGAGAAAACTCTCCTGTGTGTTCTCTTTTGAGGCTACACGCTGAGACATACACGCAACACCAAAGCTCTTCGAGTTAAAACGTGTTGTTTAGGAAAAACAAGATAATTTTGCACGATGTAGTTTTTCCTTAATACGTGGTTTTCTGACAAATTTGACCAAAGAAAATTCTCCTGTGGGTTCTCTTTTGAGGCTACACGTTTAGATGTACACGCCACACCAAATCATTTAGAGTTACAACGTGTTGTTTAGGAGATACAAGCTAATTTTGTACGATGCGTTATTTCTTCTTGTAAAATGTTTCTAATATGTACGTATTTGTCTTTACTCTGCAACACTGTATTTCCTTATAACGTGGTATTCTTATATATTCTTTCGAGAAAGAACTCTCCTTTGCCTTCTCTTTTGAGGCTACATGCTTAGACATACACGCAACACCAAAGCTTTTCGAGTTACAAAGTGTTATTTAAGAAAAACAAGATAATTTTGCACTATGAGGGATTTCCTTAAAACGTAGTTTTCTCACAAATTTTGACGATAGAAAATTCTCCTGTGGGTTCTCTTTTGAGGCTACACGTTTAGACGTACATGCCCCACCAAATCCTTTCGAGTTACAACCTGTTGTTTAGGAGATACAAACTAATTTTGTATGATGCGTTATTTCTTCTCGTAAAGTGTTTCCAATAAGTACGTATTTGTCTTTACTCTGCAACACTGTATTTCCTTATAACCTGGTATTCTTACATATTCTTTCTAGTGAAAACTCTCCTGTGTGTTCTCTTTTGAGGCTACACACTGAGGCAAACACGCAACACCAAATCTTTTCGAGTTACAACGTGTTGTTTAGAAAAAACAAGATAATTTCCCACGATGCAGGATTTCCTTAATACGTGGTTTTCTGACAAATATGACCAAACAAAATTCGCCTGTGGGTTCTCTTTTGAGGCTACACGTTTAGACGTACACACCACATCAAATCTTTTCGAGTTACAACGTGTTGTTTAGGAGATACAAGCTAATTTTGTATGATGCATTATTTCTTCTCGTAAAGTGTTTCCAATATGTACGTATTTGTCTTTACTCTGCAACACTGTATTTCCTTATAACGTGGTATTCTTACATATTCTTTCGAGAAAAAACTCTCCTTTGCATTCTCTTTTGAGGCTACACGCTTAGACATACACGCAACACCAAAGCTTTTCGAGTTACAACTTGTTGTTTAGGAAAAACAAGATAATTTTTCACGCTGAGGGATTTCCTTAAAACGTGGTTTTCTTACATATTTTGACGACAAAAAATTCTCCTGTCGGTTCTCTTTTGAGGCTACATGTTTAGAAGTACACGTCACACCAAATATTTTCGAGTTACAGCGTGTTGTTTATGAGATACAAGCTAATTTTGTACGAATTTTTATTTCTTCTCTTAAAGTGTTTACAATATGTACGTATTTGTCTTTACTCTGCAACACTGTATTTCCTTATAATGTGGTATTCTTACATATTCTTTCGAAAGAAAACTCTCCTTGCATTCCCTTTAGAGGCTACACACTTAGACATACACGCAACACCAAAGCTTTTCGAGTTACAACGTGTTGTTTAGGAAAAACAAGATAATTTCGCACGATGCGGAATTTCCTTAAAACGTGGTTTTCTGACAAATTTTGACGAAAGAAAACTCTCCTGTGGGTTCTCTTTTGAGGATACACGTTTAGACGTACACGCCACACCAAATCTTTTCGAGTTACAACATGTTGTTTAGGACCTACAAGCTAATTTTGCAAGATGCGTTATTTCTCTCATAAAGTGTTTCCAGTACGTACGTATTTGTCTTTACTCTGCTACACTGTATTTCCTTATAACGTGGTATTCTTACATATTCTTTCGAGAGAAAACTCTCCTATGCGTTCTCTTTTGGGGCTACACGCTTAGACATACACCCAACACCAAAGCTTTTCGAGTTAAAACGTGTTGTTTAGGAAGAACAAGATAATTTCTCACGAGGCGGTATTTCCTTAAAACGTGGTTTGCTGAAAAATTTTGACGAAAGAAAATTGTCCTGTGGGTTCTCTTTTGAGGCTACACGTTTAGACGTACATGCCACACCAAATCTTTTCGAGTTACAACGTGTTGTTTAGGAGATACAAGCTAATTTTGTACGATGCTTTATTTCATCTCGTAAAGTTTAAGGGTTTCCAATACATACGTGTTTGTCTTTACTCTGCAACACTGTATTTCCTTATAACGTGGTATTCTTTCATATTCTTTCGAGAGAAAACTCTCCTGTGCGTTCTCTTTTGAGGCTACAAGTTTAGACATACACGCAACGACAAAGCTTTTCGAGTTACAACATGTTGTTTAGGAAGAACAAGATAATTTCCCACGATGCAGGATTTCCTTAAAACGTGGTGTTCTGACAAATTTTGAAGAACGAAAATTCTCCTGTGGGTTCTCTTTTGAGGCTACACCTTTAGACGTGCACACCACACCAAATCTTTTGAGTTACACCGTGCTGTTTAGGAGATACAAGCTAATTTTTTTTACGATGCGTTATTTCTTCTCGTAAAGTTTAAGTGTTTCCAATACATACGTTTTTGCCTTTACTCTGCAACTCTGTAATTCCTAATAACGTGGTATTCTTACATATTCTTTCGAGAGAAAACTCTCCTGTGCGTTCTCTTTTGAGGCTACACGCTTAGACATACACGCAACACCACAGTTTTTCGAGTTACAATGTGTTGTTTAGGAAAAACAAGATAATTTAGCACGATGCGGGATTTCCTTAAAACGTGGTTTTCTGACAAATTTTGACGAAAGAAAATACTCCTGAGGGTTCTCTTTTGAGGCTACACGTTTAGACGTACACGCCACACCAAATCTTTTCGAGTTACAACGTGTTGTTTAGGAGATACAAGCTAATTTTTTAAGATGTGTTATTTCTCTCGTAAAGTTTAAGTGTTTCAAATACGTACGTATTTGCCTTTACTCTGCAACACTGTTTTCCTTATAACATGGTATTCTTGCATATTCTTTCGAGAGAAAACTTTCCTGTGCGTTCTCTTTTGAGGCTACACGCTTAGACATACAAGCAACACCAAAGCTTTTCGAGTTACAACTTGTTGTTTTGGAAGAACAAGATAATTTCTCACGATGCGGGATTTCCTTAAAACGTGGTTTGCTGACAAATTTTGACGAAAGAAAATAGTCCTGTGGGTTCTCTTTTGGGGCTACACGTTTAGACGTACAAGCCACACCAAATCTTTTCCAGTAAAAACGTGTTGTTTAGGAGATACAAGCTAATTTTGTACGATGCTTTATTTCATCTCGTAAGTTTAAAGGTTTCCAATATGTACGTTTTCGTCTTTACTCAGCAACACTGTACTTCCTTATAAAGTGGTATTCTTAACTATTCTTTCGAGAGAAAACTCTTCTGTGCGTTTTCTTTTGAGGCTACACGCTTAGACATACATGCAACAACAAAGCTTTTCGAGTTACAACGTGTTGTTTAGGAAATACAAGATAATTTCACACGATGCGGGGTTTCCTTAATACGTGGTTTTCTGACAAATTTTGACCAAAGAAAATTCTCCTGTGGGTTCTCTTTTGAGGCTACACGTTTAGCCGTACATGCCACATCAATTCTTTTCGAGTTACAACCTGTTGTTTAGGAGATACAAGCTAATTTTGAACGATGCGTTATTTCATCTCTAAAAGTGTTTCCAATAAGTACGTATTTGTCTTTACTCTGCAACACTGTATTTCCTTATAACGTGGTATTCTTACATATTCTTTCGAGAGAAAACTCTCCTGTGCGTTCTCTTTTGAGGCTACATGCTTAGACATACACGCAACACCAAAGCTTTTCGAGTTACAACGTGTTTTTTAGGAAGAACAAGATAATTTCTCACGATGCGGGATTTCCTTAAAACGTGGTTTTCTGACAAATTTTGACGAAAGAAAATTGTCCTGTGGTTCTCTTTTGAGGCTACACGTTTAGATGTACACGCCACACCAAATCTTTTCGAGTTACAACGTGTTGTTTAGGAGATACAAGCTAATTTTGTACGATGCTTTATTTCATCTCTTAAAGTTTAAGGGTTTCCAATACGTAAGTATTTGTCATTATTCTGCAACAGTGTACTTCCTTATAACGTGGTAGTCTTACATATTCTTTCGAGAGAAAACACTCCTGTGTGTTCTCCTTTGAGGCTACACGCTTAGACATACACGCAACACCAACGCTTTTCGAGTTACAACGCGTTGTTTAGGAAAAAACAAGATAATTTCTCACGATGCGGGATTTCCTTAAAACGTGGTTTTCTGACAAATTTTGACGAAAGAAAATTGTCCTGTGGTTCTCTTTTGAGGCTACACGTTTAGATGTACACGCCACACCAAATCTTTTCGAGTTACAACGTGTTGTTTAGGAGATACAAGCTAATTTTGTACGATGCTTTATTTCATCTCTTAAAGTTTAAGGGTTTCCAATACGTAAGTATTTGTCATTATTCTGCAACAGTGTACTTCCTTATAACGTGGTAGTCTTACATATTCTTTCGAGAGAAAACACTCCTGTGTGTTCTCCTTTGAGGCTACACGCTTAGACATACACGCAACACCAAAGCTTTTCGAGTTACAACGCGTTGTTTAGGAAAAAACAAGATAATTTCTCACGATGCTGGATTTCCTTAATACGTGGTTTTCTGACAAATTTGACCAAAGAAAATTGTCCTGTGGGTTCTCTTTTGAGGCTACACATTTAGACGTACACGCCACAGCAAATCATTTAGAGTTACAACGTGTTGTTTAGGAGATACAAGCTAATTTTGTACTATGCGTTATTTCTTCTCGTAAAGTGTTTCCAATATGTACGTATTTGTCTTTACTCTGCAACACTGTATTTCCTTATAATGTGGTATTCTTATATATTCTTTCGAGAAAGAACTCTCCTTTGCATTCTCTTTTGAGGCTACATGCTTAGACATACACGCAACACCAAAGCTTTTCGAGTTACAACGTGTTGTTTAAGAAAAACACGATAATTTTGCACGATGAGGGATTTCCTTAAAACGTGGTTTTCTCACAAATTTTGACGATAGAAAATTTTTCTGTGGGTTCTCTTTTGAGGCTACACGTTTAGACATACATGCCACAGCAAATCCTTTCGAGTTACAACCTGTTGTTTAGGAGATACAAGCTAATTTTGTATGATGCGTTATTTCTTCTTGTAAAGTGTTTCCAATAAGTACGTATTTGTCTTTACTCTGCAACACTGTATTTCCTTATAACCTGGTATTCTTACATACTTTTTCTAGTGAAAACTCTCCTGTGTGTTCTCTTTTGAGGCTACACACTGAGACAAACACGCAACACCAAATCTTTTCGAGTTACAACGTGTTGTTTAGGAAAAACAAGATAATTTCCCACGATGCAGGATTTCCTTAATACGTGGTTTTCTGACAAATTTGACCAAAGAAAATTCTCCTGTGGGTTCTCTTTTGAGGCTACACCTTTATACGTACACGCCACATCAAATCTTTTCGAGTTACAACGTGTTGTTTAGGAGTACAAGTTAATTTTGTATGATGCGTTATTTCTTCTCTTAAAGTGTTTCCAATATGTACGTATTTGTCTTTACTCTGCAACTCTGTATTTCCTTATAACGTGGTATTCTTACATATTCTTTCGAGAAAAAACTCTCCTTTGCATTCTCTTTTGAGGCTACACGCTTAGACATACACGCAACACCAAAGATTTCGAGTTACAACTTGTTGTTTAGGAAAAACAAGATAATATTGCATGATGAGGGATTTCCTTAAAACGTGGTTTTCTCACATATTTTGACGATAAAAAAATTCTCCTGTCAGTTCTTTTTTGAGGCTACACGTTTAGTTGTACACGTCACACCAAATATTTTCAAGTTACAACCTGTTGTTTAGGAGATACAAGCTAATTTTGTACGGTTTTTTATTTCTTCTCTTAAAGTGTTTCCAATATGTACGTATTTGTCGTTACTCTGCAACACTGTATTTCCTTATAACGTGGTATTCTTACATATTCTTTCGAGAGAAAACTCTCCTTGCATATCCTTTTGAGGCTACACACTTAGACATACACGCAACACCAAAGCTTTTCGAGTTACAACTTGTTCTTTAGGAAAAACAAGATAATTTTGCAGGATGCGGGATTTCGTTAAAACGTGGTTTTCTGACAAATTTTGAAGAAAGAAAATTCTCCAGGGCGCTCTCTTTTGAGGCTACACGTTTAGACATACACACCAAACGAAATGTTTGTGAGTTTCCACTTTTTGTTTAGGAGATACAAGCTAATATTTCATGATGCGTAATTTCTTCTCGTAAAGTGTTACCAATATGTACGTATTTGTCTTTACTCTGCAACACTGTATTTCCATATAACGTTGTATTCTTACATGTTCTTTCGAGAGAAAACTCTCCTGTGCATTCTCCTTTGAGGCTACACGCTTAGACATATACGCAACACCAAAGCTTTTCGAGTTACAACGTGTTGTTTAGGAAAAACAAGATAATTTCTCATGATGCAGGATTTCCTTAAAACGTGGTTTTCTGACAAATTTTGACGAAAGAAAATTCTCCTTTGTGTTCTCTTTTGCGACTACACGTTTAGACGTACACGCCAAACCAAACCTTTCGAGTTACCACGTGTTGTTTAGGAGATACAAGCTAATTTTGTCCGATGCGTTATTTCTTCTCCTAAAGTGTTTCCAATATGTACTTATTTGCCTTTACTCGGCAAAATTGTATTTCTTTATAACGTGGTATTCTTACATATTCTTTCGAGGGAAAACTCACCTGTGCCTTCGCTTTTGAGGCTCCACGCTTAAACATACAGGCAACACCAAAGCTTTTTGAGTTACAACATGTTGTTTAGGAAAAAGAAGATGATTTCGCATGATGCGGGATTTCCTTAAAACGTGGTTTTTTGAAAAAATTTAACGAAAGAAAATTGTCCGGTGGGTTCACTTTTGAGGCTACACGTTTAGACATACACGCCACACCAAATCTTTTCCAGTTACAACGTGTTGTTTAGGAGATACAAGTTAATTTTTTACGATGCGTTATTTCTTCTCGTAAAGTGTTTCCAATATGTACGTATTTGTCCTTACTCTGCAACACTGTATTTCCTTATAACGTGGTATTCTTATATATTCTTTCTAGAAAAAACTCTCCTTTACATTCTCTTTTGAGGCTACACGCTTAGACATACACGCAACACCAAAGCTTTTCGAGTTACAACTTGTTGTTTAGGAAAAACAAGATAATTTTGCACGATGAGGGATTTCCTTAAAACGTGGTTTTCTCACATATTTTGATGAAAGAAAATTCTCCTGTGGGTTCTCTTTTGAGGCTACACGTTCAGCTGTACACGCCACACCAAATCCTTTTTACTTACAACCTGTTGTTTAGGAGATACAAGCTAATAATGTATGTTGCCTTATTTCTTCTCGTAAAGTGTTTCCAATACATACGTATTTGTCTTTACTCTGCAACACTGTATTTCCTTATAAGGTGGTATTCTTACATATTCTTTCGAGGAAAAACTCTCCTGTGTGTTCTCTTTTGAGGCTACATGCTTAGACATACACGCAACACCAAAGCTTTTCGAGTTACAACGTGTTGTTTAGGGAAAACAAGATAATTTCGCACGATGCGAGATTTCCTTAAAAAGTGGTTTCTGACAAATTTTGTTGAAAGAAAATTCTCCTGTGGGTTCTCTTTTAAGGCTACACGTTTAGACGTACACATCACACCAAATCTTTTTGAGTTACAACGTGTTGTTTAGGAGATACAATCTAATTTTGTACGATGCATTATTTCTTCTCTTAAAGTGTTTCCAATATGTACGTATTTGTCTTTACTCTGCAACACTGTATTTCCTTATAACGTGGTATTCTTACATATTCTTTTGAGAGAAAACTCTCCTGTGTGTTCTCTTTTGTGGCTACACACTTAGACATACACGCAACACCAAAGCTTTTCGAGTTACAACTTGTTGTTTAGGAAAAACAAGATAATTTCGCAGGATGCGGGATTTCGTTAAAACGTGATTTTCTGACAAATTTTGAAGAAAGAAAATTCTCCAATGGGTTCTCTTTTGAGGCTACACGTTTAGACGTACACGCCACATGAAGTCCTTTCGAGTTACCACGTGTTGTTTAGTAGATACAAGCTAATTTTTTACGATGCATTATTTCTTCTTGTAAAGTGTTTCCAACAAGTATGTATTTGTCTTTACTCTCCAACACTGTATTTCCTTATAACGTTTTATTCTTACATGTTCTTTCTAGAGAAAACTCTCCTGTGCATACTCTTTAGAGGCTACACGCTTAGACATACACGCAACAACAAAGCTTTTCGAGTTACAACGTGTTGTTTAGGAAAAACAAGATAATTTTGCACAATTCGGGATTTACTTAAAACGTGGTTTTTCTGACAAATTTTGAAGAAAGAAAGTTATCCTGTGGGTCCTCTTTTGAGGCTACACGTGTAGACATACGAGCCACACCAAATCTTTTCGAGTTACAACGTGTTGTTTAGGAGATACAAGCTAATTTTGTATGATGCATTATTTCTTCTCTTAAAGTGTTTCCAATAGGTACGTAATTGTCTTTTCTGTGCAACACTGTATTTCCTTATAACGTGGTATTCTTACATGTTCGTTCAAGAGAAAACTCTCCTGTGCATTCTCTTTTGAGGCTACACGCTTAGACATACACGCAACACCAAAGCTTTTCGAGTTACAACGTGTTGTTTAGGAAAAACTAGAAAATTTCGCACGAAGCGAGATTTCCATACAACGTGGTTTCTGACAAATTTTGATGAAAGAAAATTCTCCTATGGGTTCTCTTTTGAGGCTACACGTTTAGACGTACACGCCACACCAATTCTTTTCGAGTTACCACGTGTTGTTTAGGAGATACAAGCTAATATTTTACAATGAATTATTTCTTCTCGTAAAGTGTTTCCAACAAGTATGTATTTGTCTTTACTCTGCAACACTGTATTCCTTATAACGTTGTATTCTTACATGTTCTTTCGAGAGAAAACTCTCCTGTGTGTACTCTTTAGAGGCTACACGCTTAGACATACACGCAACACCAAAGCTTTTAGAGTTACAACGTGTTGTTTAGGAAAAACAAGATAATTTTGCACGATGCGGGCTTTCCTTAAGACGTGGTTTTCTGACAAATTTTGACGAAAGAAAGTTCTCCTGTGGGTTCTCTTTTGAGGCTACACGTGTAGTCGTACGAGCCACACCAAATCTTTTCTAGTTACAACGTGTTGTTTAGGAGATACAAGCTAATTTTTTACGATGCATTATTTCTTCTCTTAAAGTGTTTCCAATAGGTACGTATTTGTCTTTACTCTGCAACACTGTATTTCCTTATAACGAGGTATTCTTACATATTCTTTCAAGAGAAAACTCTCCTGTGCGTTCTCTTTTGAGGCTACACGCTTAGACATACACGCAACACCAAAGCTTTTCGAGTTACAACGTGTTCTTTAGGAAAAACAAGATAATTTAGCACGATTCGAGATTTCCTTAAAACGTGGTTTCTGACAAATTTTGATGAAAGAAAATTCTCCTGTGGGTTCGCTTTTGAGGCTACACGTTTAGACGTACACGTCACATCAAATCTTTTCGAGTTACAACGTGTTGTTTAGGAGATACAAGCTAATTTTTTACGATGCATTATTTCTTCTCGTAAAGTGTTTCCAATATGTACGTATTTGTCTTTACTCTGCAACCCTGTATTTCCTTATAACGTGGTATTCTTACATATTCGTTCGATAGAAAACTCTCCTGGGCATTCCCTTTAGAGGCTACACACTTAGACATACAAGAAACACCAAAGCTTTTCGAGTTACAACTTGTTGTTTAGGAAAAACAAGATAATTTCGCACGATGCGGGATTTCCTTATAACATGGTTTTCTGACAAATTTTGAAGAAAGAAAATTCTCCTGTGGGGTCTCTTTTGAGGCTACACTTTGAGACGTACATGCCAAACCAAATCTTTTCGAGTTACCACTTGTTGTTTAGGAGATACAAGCTTATATTTTATGATCCGTCATTTCTTCTCGTAAAGTGTTTCCAATATTTATGTTTTTGTCTTTACTCTGCAACACTGTATTTCCTTATAACGTTGTAGTCTTACATGTTCCTTCGAGAGAAAACTCTCCTGTGCATTCTCTTTTGGGGCTACATGCTTAGATATACACGCAACACCAAAGCTTTTTGAGTTACAACGTGTTGTTTAGGAAAAACAAGATAATTTTGCACGATGCGGGATTTCCTTAAAACGTGGTTATCTAATTTTGATGAAAGAAAATTCTCCTGTTGGTTCTCTTTTGAGGCTACACGTTTAGACGTACACACCAAACCAAATCTTTTCGAGTTACCACGTGTTGTTTAGGAGATACAAGGTAATTTTGTATGATGTATTATTTCTTCTCGTAAAGTGTTTCCAATATGTACTTATTTGTCTTTACTCTGCAAAATTGTATTTCCTAATAACGTGGTATTCTTACATATTCTCTCGAGAGAAAACTATCCTGTGCCTTCTCTTTTGAGGCTCCACGCTTAGACATACACGCAACACTAAAGCTTTTCGAGTTACAATATGTTGTTTAGGAAAAAGAAGATGATTTCACACGATGCGGGATTTCCTTAAAACATGGTTCTGTGAAAAATTTTGATGAAAGAAAATTCTCCTGTGGTTTCTCCTTTGAGGCTGCACGTTTAGACGTACAGGCCACACCAAATCTTTTCGAGATACAACTTGTTGTTTAGGAGATACAAGCTAATTTTGTACTATGCGTTAATTCTTCTCGTAAAGTGTTTCCAATACGTACGTGTTTGTCTTTACACTGCAACATTGTATTTCCTTATAACGTGGCATTCTTACATATTCTTTCGAGAGAAAACTCTCCTGTGCTTTCTCTTTTGAGGCTACACGCTTAGACATACACGCAACACCAGAGCTTTTCGAGTTACAACGTGTTGTTTAGGAAAAACAAGATAATTTCGCACAATGCGAGATTTCCTTAAAACGTGGTTTCTGAAAAATTTTGATGAAAGAAAATTCTCCTGTGGGATCTCTTTTGAGGCTACACGTTTAGACGTACACGCCACACCAAATCTTTTCGAGTAACAACGTGTTGTTTAGGAGATTCAAGCTAATTTTGTACTATGCGTTAATTCTTCTCCTAAAGTGTTTCCAATACGTACGTGTTTGTCTTTACACTGCAACATTGTATTTCCTTATAACGTGGCATTCTTACATATTCTTTCGAGAGAAAACTCTCCTGTGCTTTCTCTTTTGAGGCTACACGCTTAGACATACACGCAACACCAGAGCTTTTCGAGTTACAACGTGTTGTTTAGGAAAAACAAGATAATTTCGCACAATGCGAGATTTCCTTAAAACGTGGTTTCTGAAAAATTTTGATGAAAGAAAATTCTCCTGTGGGATCTCTTTTGAGGCTACACGTTTAGACGTACACGCCACACCAAATCTTTTCGAGTAACAAGGTGTTGTTTAGGAGATTCAAGCTAATTTTGTATGATGCGTTAATTCTTCTCGTAAAGTGTTTCCAATATGTATGTATTTGTCTTTACTCTGCAACACTGTATTTCCTTATAACGGGGTATTCTTACATATTCTTTCGAGAGAAAACTCTCCTGTGCATTTCCTTTTGAGGCTACACACTTAGACATACACGCAAACCAAAGCTTTTCGAGTTACAACTTGTTGTTTAGGAAAAACAAGATGATTTCGCAGGATGCGGGATTTCGTTAAAACGTGGTTTCCTGACAAATTTTGAAGAAAGAAAATTCTCCTGTGGGTTCTCTTTTGAGGCTACACTTTTAGACGTACACGCCAAACCAAATGTTTTCGAGTTTCCACTTTTTCTTTAGGAGATACAAGCTAATATTGTATGATGCGTAATTTCTTCTCGTAAAGTGTTTCCAATAAGTACGTATTTGTCTTTACTCTGCAACACTGTATTTCCTTATAACTTTGTATTCTTACATGTTCTTTCGAGAGAAAACTCTCCTGTGCATTCTCTTTTGAGGCTACATGCTGAGACATACACGCAACACCAAAGCGTTTCGAGGTACAAGGTGTTGTTTAGGAAAAACAAGATAATTTCGCACGATGCGGGATTTCCTTAAAACGTGGTTTTCTGACAAATTTTGACGAAAGAAAATTCTCCTTTGTGTTCTCTTTTGAGGCTACACGTTTAGACGTACACGCCAAACCAAATCTTTTCGAGTTACCACGTGTTGTTTAGGAGATACAAGCTAATTTTGTACGATGCGTTATTTCTTCTCCTAAAGTGTTTCCAATATGTACTTATTTGCCTTTACTCTGCAAAATTGTATTTCTATATAACGTGGTATTCTTACATATTCTTTCGAGAGAAAACTCTCCTGTGCCTTCGCTTTTGAGGCTCCACGCTTAGACATACACGCAACACCAAAGCTTTTTGAGTTACAACATGTTGTTTAGGAAAAAGAAGATGATTTCGCACGATGCGGGATTTCCTTAAAACGTGGTTTTCTGAAAAGTATTAACGAAAGAAAATTGTCCTGTGGGTTCTCTTTTGAGGCAACACGTTTAGACGTACACGCCACACCAAATCTTTTCGAGTTACAACGTGTTGTTTAGGAGATACAAGTTAATTTTTTACGATGCGTTATTTCTTCTCATAAAGTGTTTCCAATATGTACGTATTTGTCTTTACGCTGCAACACTCTATTTCCTTATAACGTGGTATTCTTACATATTCTTTCTAGAAAAAACTCTCCTTTACATTCTCTTTTGAGGCTACACGCTTAGACATACACACAACACCAAAGCTTTTCGAGTTACAACGTGTTGTTTAGGAAAAACAAGATAATTTTGCATGATGAGGGATTTCCTTATAACGTGGTTTTCTGACAAATTTTGAAGAAAGAAAATTCTCCTGTGGGGTCTCTTTTGAGGCTACACTTTTAGACGTAAACGCCAAACCAAATCTTTTCGAGTTACCACTTGTTGTTTAGGAGATACAAGCTTATATTTTATGATGTGTCATTTCTTCTCGTAAAGTGTTTCCAATATGTACGTATTTGTCTTTACTCTCCAACACTGTATTTCCTTATAACGTTGTATTCTTACATGTTCTTTTGAGAGAAAACTCTCCTGTGCATTCGCTTTTGAGGCTACATGCTGAGACATACACGCAACACCAAAGCTTTTCGTGTTACAAGTTGTTGTTTAGGAAAAACAAGATAATTTCGCACGATGGGGGATTTCCTTAAAATGTGGTTTTCTGACAAATTTTGACGAAAGAAAATTCTCCTTTGTGTTCTCTTTGGCGGCTACACGTTTAGACGTACACGCCAAACCAAACCTTTTCGAGTTACCACGTGTTGTTTAGGAGATACAAGCTAATTTTGTCCGATGCGTTATTTCTTCTCCTAAAGTGTTTCCAATATGTACTTATTTGCCTTTACTCGGCCTAATTGTATTTCTTTATAACGTCTATTCTTACATATTCTTTCGAGAGAAAACTCTCCTGTGCCTTCGCTTTTGAGGCTCCACGCTTAGACATACACGCAACACCAAAGTTCTTTGAGTTACAACATGTTGTTTAGGAAAAAGAAGATGATTTCGCATGATGCGGGATTTCCTTAAAACGTGGATTTCTGAAAAAATTTAACGAAAGAAAATTGTCCTGTGGGTTCTCTTTTGAGGCTACACCTTTTGACTTACACACCACACCAAATCATTTCGAGTTACAACGTGTTGTTTAGGTGATACAAGTTAATTTTTTACGATGCGTTATTTCTTCTCGTAAAGAGTTTCCAATATGTACGTATTTGTCTTTACTCTGCAACAATGTATTTCCTTATAACGTGGTATTCTTACATATTCTTTGAGAAAAAAACTCTCCTTTACATTCTCTTTTGAGGCTACACGCTTAGACATACACGCAACACCAAAGCTTTTCGAGTTACAACTTGTTGTTTAGGAAAAACAAGATAATTTTGCACGATGAGGGATTTCCTTAAAACGTGGTTTTCTCACATATTTTGACGAAAGAAAATTCTCCTGTGGGTTCTCTTTTGAGGCTACACGTTTAGCCGTACACGCCACACCAAATCCTTTCGAGTTACAACCTGTTGTTTAGGAGATACAAGCTAATTTTGTATGATGCATTATTTCTTCTCATAAAGTGTTTCCAATACATACATATTTGTCTTTACTCTGCAACACTGTATTTCCTTATAATGTGATATTCTTACATATTCTTTCGAGGGAAAACTCTCCTGTGTGTTCTCTTTTGAGGCTACATGCTTAGACATACACACAACACCAAAGCTTTTCGAGTTACAACGTGTAGTGTAGGAAAAACTAGATAATTTCGCACAATGCGTGATTTCCTTAAAACGTGGTTTCTGACAAATTTTGATGAAAGAAAATTCTCCTGTGGGTTCTCTTTTGAGGCTACACGTTGAGACGTACATGTCACACCAAATCTTTTCGAGTTACAACGAGTTGTTTAGGAGACACAAGCTAATTTTGTAAGATGCGATATTTCTTCTCTTAAAGTGTTTCCAATATGTACGTATTTGTCTTTACTCTGCAACACTGTATTTCCTTATAACGTGGTATTCTTACATATTCTTTCGAGAGAAAACTCTCCTGTGCATTCCCTTTTGTGGCTACACACTTAGTCATACACGCAACACCAAAGCTTTTCGAATTACAACTTGTTGTTTAGGAAAAACAAGATAATTTCGCAGGATGCAGGATTTCGTTAAAACGTGATTTTCTGACAAATTTTGAAGAAAGAAAATTCTCCTATGGGTTCTCTTTTGAGGCTACACGTTTAGACGTACACGCCACACCAAGTCCTTTCGAGTTACCACGTGTTGTTTAGGAGATACAAGCTAATTGTTTACAATGCGTTATTTCTTCTCGTAAAGTGTTTCCATCAAGTATGTATTTGACTTTACTCTGCAACACTGTATTCCCTTATAACGTTGTATTCTTACATGTTCTTTTGAGAGAAAACTCTCCTGTGCGTACTCTTTAGAGGCTACACGCTTAGACATACACGCAATGCCAAAGCTTTTCGAGTTACAATGTGTTGTTTAGGAAAAGCAAGATAATTTCGCACGATGCGAGATTTCCATAAAACGTGGTTTTCTGAAAAATTTTGACGTAAGAAAGTTTTCCTGTGGGTTCTCTTTTGAGGCTACACGTATAGAGGTACGAGCCACAACAAATCTTTTCGAGTTCCAATTGTTGTTTAGGAGATACAAGATAATTTTGTACGATGTGTTATTTCTTCTCTTAAAGTGTTTCCAATACATACGTATTTGTCTTTACTCTGCAACACTGTATTTTTTTATAACATGGTATTCTTACATATTCTTTCGAGAGAAAACTCTCCTGTGCATTCTCTTTTGAGGCTACAAGCTTAGACATACACGCAACACCAAAGCTTTTCGAGTTACAACATGTTGTTCAGGAAAAAGAAGATGATTTGGCACGATGCGGGATTTCCTTAAAACGTGGTTTTCTGAAAAATTTTGACGAAAGAAAATTCTCCTG
Source organism: Apodemus sylvaticus (assembly GCF_947179515.1). Classification (NCBI taxonomy): domain Eukaryota; kingdom Metazoa; phylum Chordata; class Mammalia; order Rodentia; family Muridae; genus Apodemus; species Apodemus sylvaticus. The sequence continues at coordinate 24,357 of NW_026263362.1, forward strand.
TGGGTTCTCTTTTCAGGCTACACGTTTAGACGTACACGCCGCACCAAATCTTTCCGAGTTACAACGTTTTGTTTAGGAGATACAAGCTAATTTTCTACAATGCGTTACTTCTTCTCGTAAAGTGTTTCCAATATGTACGTATTTGTCTACTCTGCAACACTGTATTTCCTTATAACGTGGTATTCTTACATATTCTTTCGAGAGAAAACTATCCTGTGCGTTCCCTTTTGAGGCTACACACTTAGACATACAGGCAACACCAAAGCTTTTCGAGTTACAACATGTCGTTTAGGAAAAACCAGATAATTTCGCACGATGCAGGATTTCCTTAAAACGTGGTTTTCTGACAAATTTTGACGAAAGAAAATTCTCCTGTCGGTTCTCTTTTGAGGCTACACATTTAGACGTACACGCCACACCAAATCCTTTAGAGTTACCACGTGTTGTTTAGGAGATACAAGCTAATTTTGTATGATGCGTTATTTCTTCTCATAAAGTGTTTCCAATACGTACGTATTTGTCTTTACTCTGCAACACTGTATTTCCTTTTAACATTGTATTCTTACATGTTCTTCCGAGAGAAAACTCTCCTGTGCATTGTCTTTAGAGGCAACATGCTCAGACATACACGCAACACCAAAGCTTTTCGAGTTACAAAGTGTTGTTTAGGAAAAACAAGATAATTTTGCACGATGCGGGATTTCCTTAAAACGTGTTTTTTTGACAAATTTTGACGAAAGAAAGTTCTCCTGTTGGTTCTCTTTTGAGGCTACACGTGTAGAAGTACGAGCCACACCAAATACTTTCGAGTTATAACGTGTTGTTTAGGAGATATAAGCAAATTTTGTACGATCCGTTATTTCTTCCCTAAATTGTTTCCAATATGTCGTTATTTATCTTTACTCTGCAACACTGTATTTTCTTATAACGTGGTATTATTACATATTCTTTCGAGGGAAAACTCTCCTGTGCATGCTCTTTTGAGGCTACACGCTTAGACAAACACGCACTCCAAACTTTTCGAGTTACAACGTGTTGTTTAGGAAAAACAAGATAATTTCGCACGATGCGAGATTTCCATAAAACGTGGTTTTCAGACAAATTTTGACGAAAGAAAGTTCTTCTCTGGGTTCTCTTTTGAGGCTACACGTGTAGAGGTACAGGCCACACCAAATCTTTTCGAGTTACAATGTGTTGTTTAGGAGATACAAGCTAATTTTTTACAATGCGTTATTTCTTCTCTTAAAGTGTTTCCAATACGTACGTAGTTGTCTTTATTCTGCAACACTGTATTTCCTTATAACGTGGTATTCTTACATATTCTTTCGAGAGAAAACTCTCCTGTGCATTCTCTTTTGAGGCTACATGCTTAGACATACACGCAACACCAAAGCTTTTCGAGTTACAATGTGTTGTTTAGGAAAAACAAGATAATTTCGCACGATGCGCTATTTCCTTAAAACATGGTTTCAGACAAATTTTGATGAAAGAAAATTCTCCTGTGGGTTCTCGTTTGAGGCTACACTTTTAGACGTACATGCCACACCAAATCTTTTCGAGTTACAACGTGTTGTTTAGGAGATACAAGCTAATTTTTTACGATGCGTTATTTCTTCTCGTAAAGTGTTTCCAATATGTACTTATTTGTCTTTACTCTGCAAAATTGTATTTCCTTTTAACGTGGTATTCTTACATATTCTTTCAAGAGAACACTCTCCTGTGCCTTCTCTTTTGAGTCTCCACGCTTACACATACACGCAACAGCAACGCTTTTCGAGTTACAACATGTTGTTTCTGAAAAAGAAGATGATTTCGCACGATGCGGGATTTCCTTAAAACGTGGTTTTCTGAAAAATTTTGACGAAAGAAAATTCTCCTGTGGGTCCTCTTTTGAGGCTACATGTTTAGATGTACACGCCACACCAAATCTTTTCGAGTTACAACGTTTTGTTTAGGAGATACAAGCTAATTTTGTAAGATGCGTTAACTCTTCTCATAAAGTGTTTCCAATACATACGTATTTGTCTTTATTCTGCAACACTGTATTTCCTTATAACGTGGTATTCTTACATATTCTTTCGAGGGAAAACTCTCCTGTGCGTTCTCTTTCGAGGCTACACGCTTAGACAAACACGCAACACCAAAGCTTTTCGAGTTACAACGTGTTGTTTAGGAAAAAACAAGATAATTTTGCACGATGCGAGATTTTCATAAATCGTGGTTTTCTAAAAAGTTTTGACGAAAGAATTTCCTCCTGTGGGTTCTCTTTTGAGGCTACACTTGTAGAGGTACGAGCCACACCAAATCTTTTCGAGTTACAAAGTTTTGTTTAGGAGATACAAGCTATTTTTGTACGATGCTTTCTTTCTTCTCTTAACGTGTTTCCAATATGTACGTATTTGTCTTTACTCTGCCACACTGTATTTCCTTATAACGTGGTATTCCTACATTTTCTTTCGAGAGAAAACTCTCCTGTGCGTTCTCTTTTGAGGCTACACGCTTAGACATACACGCAACACCAAAGCTTTTCGATTTACAATGTGTTGTTTATGAAAAACAAGATAATTTCACACGATGCGAGATTTCCTTAAAATGTGGTTTCTGACAAATTTTGATGAAAGAAAATTCTTGGGCCTGGGAGCGGCGGCAGCAGCAGCAGTAGCAGCAGCAGCGGCTGGTCCAGAGGAAGGGCCATCAGCAGTAGAACCAAGCGGACAGGGTCCAGGCAGACCCGGTGCCCACGACCACTGGCCATCGCTGGCCAGCCAGGCTGCAAGCAGCGGCGGATTTACGGTGCCTTTCACCACACAGAAGCCACATCAGAACTCTGCCTCCCGCCAGTCAGTTACGAGGGCTCCATATTGGTTCTTGGTTGCCAGAGAAATCAGACTGAGGTACGCAAATATAACCCGAGACCAACATCGCGGGGGTCTAAGCCCGACGGGCGTTGGCCTGCACCCAGGCCCTGAGCTGATCGGGGGTCCACCGGGGTGCAAATCCGGCCAGGAGGTTTTTTTCCTCCCGGGCCGGCGCGCGCACCACCACCATTTTGCCTGGGGGAAGCCAGGGAGACCTAGTAGGCAAAACCAAACTGGCTAACAGGCATAGCCCGAGGCGGACATAGCAGGGGTCTCAGACGGTCAGGCCCTGGACTGCCCCCAGGTCCTGGGCTGCTCGGCAGGCCATCTGTGTGCCGACCCAGCCAGGAGCTTGTTTGCCTCGGCCGGCGCACACCGCCGCCATTTTGCCTACAGGAAGCCGGAGAGACCTAGCAGGCAAAACCAAACCAGCGAACAGGCATAGCCCAAGGCGGACGTAGCAGGGGTCTCAGACGGTCAGGCCCTGGACTGCACCCAGGCCCAGGACTGCTCGGTGGGCCATCTGTGTGCTGACCCGGCCAGGAGGTTGTTTATCAGAGCCGTTTGCGCACCACCGCCATTTTGCCTACGGGAAGCCAGAGAGACCTAGCAGGCAAAGCCAAACTGGCTAATAGGCATAGCCCGAGGCAGACATAGCAGGGGTCTCAGACGGTCAGGCCCTGGACTGCCCCCAGGTCCTGGGCTGCTCGGTGGGCCATCTGTGTGCCGACCCAGCCAGGAACTTGTTTGCCCAGGCCGGTGCGCACCACCGCCATTTTGCCTGCGGGAAGCCAGAGAGACTAGCAGACAAAACCAAACCAGCTAACAGGCATAGCCCAAGGCGGACAAAGCAGGGGTCTCAGACGGTCAGGCCCTGGACTGCCCCCAGGCCCTGGGCTGCTCGGTGGGCCATCTGTGTGCCGACCCGGCCAGGAGGTTGTTTATCCGGGCCAGTTTGCGCACCACCGCCATTTTGCCTACGGGAAGCCAGAGAGACCTAGCAGGCAAAACCAAACCAGCTAACAGGCATAGCCCGAGGCGGACATAGCAGGGGTCTCAGACGGTCAGGCCCTGGACTGCCCCCCAGGCCCTGGGCTGCTCATTGGGCCATCTGTGTGCTGACCCAGCCAGGAGGTTGTTAGCCCAGCAGACTCTCCCAGCACTCTCAGGGAACTCACACACGCCACCATCCTAGCCACCTGACACACCCAATTAACACCCACAGCTGAGGGGAACTTTGCACCGACATTGGCCTGCCAGGCTTTTGCCTAGACTCAGGGCCTGGGCAGCTAGGCTAGCCTTGTGTGCACCAACCCAGTTGGGAGTTCTGCTGCCCAGATCAGCCTGGGCGGCAGCACCACATCTCCAAGTCCTGCAAGTGGCTAGCTGGGTTTCCGGGCGGCCAGCTGGGAGAAGTCAGTGTGCTCCAGTGAATCCAGTGGGCCCCAGCAGGAGCCTTCGGGTGCCTGCTTTGGGATCTGAACAGCCTGGGCAGCAGCACCCTGTCTACAAGCAGTGCAGGGGGTAAGCTGTGCACCAGAGGCCAACGGGGAAGGGGCAGCTTGCACTGGTGAGTCCAGCACTGACAAGACAAACTAACACCAGTGAGAACTAGATGGCAAAAGGCAAACGCAGGAACGTCACTAACAGAAATCAAGGCAATATGGCAATATCTGAACCCAATTCTCCTCTACCAACACGTCCTGGATACCCCATCACACCAGTAAAACAAGATTTGGATTTAAAATCACTGGTCATGATGCTGGTACAGGAACACATGAAGGACATACTTAAAGAAATTCAGGAGAAAATGGATCAAAACTTAGAAGCTCTTGCAAGGGAAACACAAAAATCATTGAAAGAAATCCAGGAGAATACAAAAGCCAACAAGGAGGAAATGCAAAAAACACTTAAAGAAAAACAGGAGAACTTTGGTCAACAGGCTGAGGTCATGAAAGACGAAACACAAAAATCTCTTAATGAAATACAGGAGAACTTTGGTCAACAGGCTGAGGTCATGAAAGAGGAAACACAAAAATCTCTTAAAGAATTACAGGAAAACACAAACATGCAAGTGAAGGAGCTAAGCAAAACCATCCAGGATCTAAAATCAGAAGTAGAAACAACTAAGAAAACTCAAAGGGAGACAACTTTGGAGATAGAAAGCCTTGGGAAGAAATCAGGGGACAGAGATGCAAATATCAACAACAGAATACAAGAGATAGAAGAAAGAATCTCAGATGCTGAAGATTCCATAGAAACCATGGACTCAACAGTTAAAGAAAATGCAAAATGCAAAAAGCTTGTAACCCAAAATATCCAGGAAATCCAGGACACAATGAGAAGACCAAACCTAAGGATTATAGGCATAGATGAGAGTGAAGATTTACAACTTAAAGGGCCAGCAAATATCTTCAATAAAATTATGGAAGAAAACTTCCCTAACCTAAAGAGAGAGATGCCCATGAATATACAAGAAGCCTACAGAACTCCAAACAGACTGGACCAGAAGAGAAATACTTCCCGTCACATAATAATCAAAACACCAAATGTTCTAAACAAAGAAAGAATACTAAAGGCAGTAAGAGAAAAAGGCCAAGTAACATATAAAGGAAGACCTATCAGAATCACAGCAGACTTTTCACCGGAGACTATGAAGGCTAGAAGGTCCCGGGCAGATCTCATGCAGACTCTAAGAGAACACAAATGCCAACCAAAACTACTATATCCAGCAAAACTCTCAATCACCATAGATGGAGAAACTAAGATATTTCATGACAAAACCAAGTTTACCCAATATCTATCCACAAACCCGGCCCTAAAAAGGATAATAGGAGGACAACACCAATACAAGGAGGGAAACTTCACCCTGGAAAAAGCAAGATAGTAACCTTTCATCAAACCCAAAAGAAGTTAAGCATTCAAATTTAAAAATAACGTCAAAAATGATAGGAAGTAACAATCACTATTCCTTAATATCTCTTAACATCAATGGACTTAATGCCCCAATAAAAAGACACAGACTAACTGAATGGATACGTAAACAGGACCCTACATTTTGCTGCTTACAGGAAACACACCTCAGGGTCAAAGACAAACACTACCTTAGAGTAAAAGGCTGGAAGACAATTTTACAAGCAAATGGTCTCAGGAAACAAGCTGGAGTAGCCATTTTAATATCAGATAAAATTGACTTTCAACCCAAAGTCATCAAAAGAGACGCTGAGGGACACTTCTTGCTGGTCAAAGGAAAAATACAAAAAGAAGAACTGTCAATCCTGAACATCTATGCCCCAAATGCAAGGGCACCCTCTTTCGTAAAAGAAACTTTATTAAAACTAAATTGCACCTAACACAATAATTGTGGGTGACTTCAACACTGCACTTTCCTCAATGGACCGATCAGGAAAACAGAAACTAAACAGGGACACAATGAAACTAATTGAAGCTTTGGACCAATTAGATTTAACAGATATATATAGAACATTCTATCCTAAAACAAAAGAATATACCTTTTTCTCAGCACCTCATGGTACCTTCTCCAAAATCGACCATATAATTGGTCACAAGACAGACCTCAACAAATATAAGAAGATAGAACTAATCCCATGCCTCCTATCTGATCACTATGGAGTAGAAGTGGTCTTCAATAGCAACAGAAACAACAGAAAACCCACATACACGTGGAAACTGAACAATACTCTACTCAATGATACCTTGGTCAAGGAAGAAATAAAGAAAGAAATTAAAGACTTTTTAGAACACAATAAAAATGAAAACACAACATACCCAAATCTATGGGACACAATGAAAGCAGTGCTAAGAGGAAAACTCATAGCCCTGAGTGCCTCCAAAAAGAAAATGGAGAGAGCATACATTACCAGCTTAATGACACACCTGAAAGCCCTAGAACAAAAAGAAGCTATTTCGCCCAGGAGGAGTAGAAGTCAGGAAATCATCAAACTCAGGGCCGAAATCAATCAAGTAGAAACAAAGAGAACCATTCAAAAAATCAACAAAACCAGGAGCTGGTTCTTTGAGAAAATCAACAAGATAGATAAACCCTTAGCCAGACTGACCAAAGGGCACAGAGAAAGTATCCAAATTAACAAACTTAGAAATGAAAAGGGAGATATAACAACGGAAACCGAGGAAATCCAAAAAATCATCAGATCCTACTACAAGAGCCTGTACTCAACACAACTGGAGAATCTGGAGGAAATGGACAATTTCCTTGACAGATACCAAATACCAAAATTAAATCAGGACCAACTAGACCATCTAAACAGTCCCATAATGCCTAAAGAAATAGAAGGAGTCATAGAAAGTCTTCCAACCAAAAAAAGCACAGGACCAGATGGCTTCAGTGCAGAATTCTACCAGACCTTCAAAGAAGAGTTAACACCTATACTCTTCAAACTATTCCACAAAATAGAAACAGAAGGAACACTACCCAATTCCTTCTACGAAGCCACAATTCCGCTGATACCAAAGCCACAAAAAGATCCAACAAAGAAAGAGAACTTCAGACCAATTTCCCTTATGAACATCGATGCAAAAATACTCAATAAAATTCTTGTCAACCGAATCCAAGAACACATCAAAACGATCATCCACCATGATCAAGTAGGCTTTATCCCGGGAATGCAGGGTTGGTTCAATATACGGAAATCCATCAATACAATCAACTACATAAACAAACTCAAAGAACAAAACCACATGGTCATTTCATTGGATGCTGAAAAAGCATTTGACAAAATTCAGCATCCCTTCATGCTTAAAGTCTTGGAGAGAACAGGAATTCAAGGCCCATACCTAAACATAGTAAAAGCAATATACAGCAAACCGGTAGCCAGCATCAAACTAAATGGAGAGAAACTTGAAGCAATCCCACTGAAATCAGGGACCAGACAAGGCTGCCCCCTTTCTCCTTATCTTTTCAATATTGTACTTGAGGTACTAGCTCGGGCAATTCGACAACATAAGGAGGTCAAAGGGATACAAATTGGAAAGGAAGAAGTCAAAATATCATTATTTGCAGACAACATGATCGTCTACCTAAGTGACCCAAAGAACTCCACTAGAGAGCTCCTACAGCTGATAAACAACTTCAGCAAAGTGGCAGGTTATAAAATCATCTCCAGCAAATCAGCGGCCTTCCTATACTCAAAGGATAAGCAGGCTGAGAAAGAAATTAGGGAAATGACCCCCTTCACAATATCTTGTTTTTTCTAATCAACACATTGTAACACGAAAATCTTTGGTTTTGCGTGTAAGTCTAAGCGTGTAGCCTCAAAAAAGAATGCACAGGAGAGTTTTATCTCGAGAGAATATGTAAGAATACCAGGTTATAAGGAAATACAGTGTTTCAGAGTACAGACATATACAAATGAATTGGAAACACTTTACGAGATGAAATAACGCTTCATACAAAAGTAGCTTGTATCTCCTATACAACAAGTGGTAACTCGAAAAGATTTGGTGTGGCGTGTAGGTCTAAATGGGTAGCCTCAAAACAGAACCCACAGGAGAATTTTCTTTCGTCAAAATTTTCAGAAAACCACGTTTTAAGGACATCCCGCATCGTGCGAAATTATCATGTGTCTCTTAAACAACACGTTGTAATTCGAAAAGCTTTTGTGTTGCGTGTATTTCTCAGAGTGTAGCCTCAAAAGAGAACACACAGGAGAGTTTTCTTTCGAAAGAATATGTAAGAATACCACGTTATAAGGAAATACATTGTTGCAGAGTAAAGACAAATACGTATGTATTGGAAACACTTTAGGAGAAGAAATAATGCATCATACAAAATTAGCTTGTATCTCCTAAACAACACGTTGTAACTCGAAAGGATTTGGTGTGGCGTGTACGGCTAAATTGGTAGCCTCAAAAGAGAACCCACAGGAGAATTTTCTTTCGTCAACATTTGTCAGAAACCCACGTTTTAAGGAAATCCCGCATCGTGTGAAATTATCTTATTTTTCCTAATCAACACGTTGTAACACGAAATGCTTTGGTTTGCCTGTATGTCTAAGCGTGTAGCCTCAAAAGAGAAGGCACAGGAGAGTTTTCTCTCGAAAGAATATGTAAGAATACCACCTTATAAGGAAATACAGTGTTGCAGAGTAAAGACAAATACATACATATTGGAAACACTTTAAGAGAAGAAATAAGGCATCGTAAAAATTAGCTTGTATCTCCTAAACTACACGTTGTAACTCGAAAAGATTTGGTGTGGCGTGTACGTCTAAACGTGTAGCCTCAAAAGAGAACCCACAGGAGAATTTTCTTTCTTCAAAATTTGTCAGAAAACCATGTTTTAAGGAAATCCCGCATCGTGCGAAATTATCTTGTTTTTTCTAATCAACACATTGTAACGCGAAAATCTTTGGTTTTGCGTGTATGTCTAAGCATGTAGCCTCAAAAGAGAATGTACAGGAGAGTTTTATCTCGAAAGAATATGTAAGAATACCACGTTATAAAGAAATACAGTGTTGCAGAGTAAGGACAAATACGTATGTATTGGAAACACTTTACGAGAAGAAATATCGCTTCATACAAAATTAGCTTGTATCTCCTATACAACAAGTGGTAACTCGAAAAAATTTGGTGTGGCGTGTACGTCTAAACATGTAGCCTCAAAAGAGAACCAACAGGAGAATTTTCTTTCGTCAAATTTGTCAGAAAACCACGTTTTAAAGAAATCCTGCATCGTGCGAAATTATCTTATTTTTCCTAATGAACACGTTGTAACACGAAATGCTTTGGTTTTGCCTGTATGTCTAAGTGTGTAGTCTCAAAAGAGAAGGCACAGGAGAGTTTTCTCTTGAAAGAATATGTAAGAATAGCACGTTATAAGGAAATACAGTGTTGCAGAGTAAAGACAAATACATACTTATTGGAAACACTTCAAGAGAAGAAATAACGCATCGTACAAAATTAACTTGTATCTCCTAAAGAACACGTTGTAAGTCGAAAAGATTTGGTGTGGCGTGTACAGCTAAATGTGTAGCCTCAAAAGAGAACCCACAGGAGAATTTTCTTTCGTCAAAATTTGTCAGAAATCCACGTTTTATGGAAATCCCGCATGGGGGAAATTATCTAGTTTTTCCTAAACAACACATTGTATCTCGAAAAGCTTTGGTGTTGCGTGTATGACTAAGCATGTAGCCTCAAAAGGGAAGGCACAGCAGAGTTTTCTCTCGAAAGAATATGTAAGAATACCACGATATAAGGAAATACAGTGTTGCAGAGTAAAGACAAATACATAAGTATTGGAAACACTTTACAAGAAGAAATAACGCATCGTAAAAATTAGCTTGTATCTCCTAAACTACACGTTGTAACTCGAAAAGATTTGGTGTGGTGTGTATGTCTAAAGGTGTAGCCTCAAAACAGAACCCACAGGAGAATTTTCTTTCGTCAAAATTTTTCAGAAAACCACGTTTTAAGGAAATCCCGCATCGTGCGAAATTATCATGTTTTTCCTAAAAAACACGTTGTCACTCGAAAAGCTTTGGTATTGCGTGTATGTCTTAGCGTGTAGCCTCAAAAGAGAACCAACAGGAGAATTTTCTTTCATCAAAATTTGTCAGAAAACCACGTTTTAAGGAAATCCCGCATCGTGCGAAATTATCTTACTTTTCCTAATCAACACGGTGTAACATGAAATGCTTTGGTTTTGCCTGTATGTCTAAGCGTGTAGCCTCAAAAGAGTAGGCACAGGAGAGTTTTCTCTCAAAAGAATATGTAAGAATACCTCGTTATAAGGAAATACAATGTTGCAGATTAAAGACAAATACGTACGTATTGGAAACACTTTAAGAGAAGAAATAAAGCATCGTACATAATTAGCTTGTATCTCCTAAACAACAAGTTGTAACTCGAAAAGATTTGATGTGGCGTGTACGTCTAAACATGTAGCCTCAAAAGAGAACCCACAGGAGAATTTTCTTTCCTCAAAATTTGTCAGAAAAGCACGTTTTATGGAAATCCGGCATAGTGCTAAATGATCTTGTTTTTCCTAAACAACACGTCGTAACTGGAAAAGCTTTGGTGTTGTGTTTATGGGTAAGCGTGTAGCCTCAAAAGAGTAGGCACAGGAGAGTTTTCTCTCGAAAGAACATGTAAGCATACCATGTTATAAGGATGCTACACGCTTAGACATACACGCAACACCAAAGCTTTTTGAGTTACAACTTTTTGTTTAGGAAAAACAAGATAATTTCGCACGATGCGGGATTTCCTTAAATCGTGGTTTTCTGAAAAAATGTTGACTAAAGAAAATTCTCCTGTGGGTTCTCTTTTGAGGCTACACGTTTAGACGTACACGCCACACCAAATATTTCGAGTTACAACGTGTTGTTTAGGAGATACAAGCTAATTTTTACGATGCGTAATTTCTTCTCGTAAAGTGTTTACAATATATATGTATTTGTCTTTACTCTGCAACACTGTATTTCCTTATAACGTAGTATTCTTACATATTCTTTCGAGATAAAACTCTCCTGTGCATTTTCTTTTGAGGCTACACGCTTAGACATACACGCAACACCAAAGCTTTGCGAGTTACAACATGCTGTTTAGGAAAAACAAGATAATGTCGCACGATGCAGGATTTCCTTAAAACGTGGTTTTCAGACAAAATTTTATGAAAGAAAATTCTCCTGTGGGTTCTCTTTTGAGGCTACAAGTTTAGATGTACACGCCACACCAAATCCTTTCGAGTTACAACGTGTTGTTTAGGAGATACAACCTAATTTTGTACTATGGGTTATTTCTACTTTTAAATTGTTTCCAATACGTACCTATTTGTCTTTACTCTGCAACAATGTATTTCCTTATAACGTGGTATTCTTACATATTCTTTCGAGAGAAAAATGTCCTGAGCATTTCCTTTGAGGCTACACACTTAGACATACACGCAACACCAAAGCTTTTCGAGTTCCAACCTGTTGTTTAGGAAAAACAAGATAATTTCGCATGATGCGGGATTTCCTTAAAACGTGGTTTTCTGACAAATTTTTACGAAAGAAAATTCTCCTGTGGGTTCTCTTTTGAGGCTACACGCTTAGAAGTACACGTCACACCAAATATTTTCGAGTTACAACGTGTGTTTAGGAGATACAAGCTAATTTTGAACGATGCGTTATTTCTTCTCGTAAGGTGTTTCCAATACTTACGTATTTGTCTTTACTCTGCAACACTGTATTTCCTTATAACGTGGTATTCTTACTTATTCCTTCAAGAGAAAACTCTCCTGTGCCTTCACTTTTGAGGCTACACGATTAGACATACACGCAACACCAAAGCTTTTTGAGTTACAACGTGTTGTTTTGGAAAAACAAGATAATTTCGCACGATGCGGGATTTCCTTAAAACGTGGTTTTCTGAAAAAATGTTGACTAAAGAAAATTCTCCTGTGGGTTCTCTTTTGAGGTTACACGTTAAGACATACACGCAACACCAAAGCTTTTCGAGTTACAACGTGCTGTTTGGGAGATACAAGCTAATTTTGTAAGATGCGTTATTTCTCTTCATAAAGTGTTTCCAATAGGTACGTTTTTGTCTTTACTCTGCAACACTGTATTTCCTTATGAGGTGGTATTCTTACATATTATTTCGAGACAAAACTCTCCTGTGTGTTCTCTTTTGAGGCTACACGCTTATACATACACGCAACACCAAAGCTTTTCGAGTTACAACATGTTGTTTAGGAAAAACAAGATAATTTCGCACGATGCGGGATATCCTTAAAACGTGGTTTTCTGACAAATTTTGAAGAAAGAAAATTCTCCAGTGGGTTCTCATTTGAGGCTACACATTTAGAAGTACACGTCACACCAAATCCTTTCGAGTTACAACATGTTGTTTAGGAGATACAATCTAATTTATGCGATGCGTTATATCATCTCGTAAAGTGTTTCCAATAAGTACATATTTGTCTTTACTCTGCAACACTGTATTTCCTTATAACGTGGTATTCTTACATATTCTTTCAAGAGAAAACTCTCCTGTGCCTTCTCTTTTGAGGCTACATGCATACACATACACAAAACACCAAAGCTTTTCGCGTTACAACGTGTTGATTAAGAAAAACAAGATAATTTCGCACGATGCGGGATTTCCTTAAAACGTGGTTTTCTGACAAATTTTGACGAAAGAAAATTCTGCAGTTGGTTCTCTTTTGAGGCTACACATTTAGACGTACATGCCACACCAAATATTTTCGAGTTACAACGTGTTGTTTAGGAGATACAAGCTAATTTTGTACGATGCGTTATTTCTTCTCGTAAAGTGTTTACAATATATATGTATTTGTCTTTACTCTGCAACACTGTATTTCCTTATAACGTAGTATTCGTACATATTCTTTCGAGATAAAACTCTCCTGTGCATTCTCTTTTGAGGCTACTCGCTTAGACATACACGCAACACCAAACTTTTCTAGTTACAACATGTTGTTTAGGAAAAACAAGATAATTTCGCACGAAGCGGGATTTCCTTAAAACGTGGTTTTCTGACAAAATTTTATGAAAGAAAATTCTCCTGTGGGTTCTCTTTTGAGGCTACAAGTTTAGATGTACACGCCACACCAAATCCTTTCGAGTTACAACGTGTTGTTTAGGAGATACAACCTAATTTTGTACTATGCGTTATTTCTTCTTGTAAAGTGTTTCCAATACGTACGTATTTGTCTTTACTCTGCAACACTGTGTTTCCTTATAACATGGTGTTCTTACATATTCTTTCGAGAGAAAACTGTCCTGTACGTTTTCTTTTGAGGCTACACACTTAGACATACACGCAACACCAAAGCTTTTCGAGTTCCAACGTGTTGTTTAGGAAAAACAAGATAATTTAACACGATGCGGGATTTCCTTAAAACGTGGTTCTCTGACAAATTTTTACAAAAGAAAATTCTCCTGTGGGTTCTCTTTTGAGGCTACACGTTTAGAAGTACACGTCACACCAAATCATTTCGAGTTACAACGTGTTGTTTAGGAGATACAAGCTAATTTTGTACGATGCATGATTTCTTCTCGTAAAGTGTTTCCAATACTTGTGTATTTGTCTTTACCCTGCAACACTGTATTTCCTTATAACGTGATATTCTTACTTATTCCTTCAAGAGAAAACTCTCCTGTGCCTTCTCTTTTGAGGCTACACGATTAGACATACACGCAACACCAAAGCTTTTTGAGTTACAACGTGTTGTTTTGGAAAAACAAGATAATTTCGCACGATGCGGGATTTCCTTAAAATGTGGTTTTCTGAAAAAATGTTGATTAAAGAAAATTCTCCTGTGGGTTCTCTTTTGAGGCTACACGTTAAGACATACACGCAACACCAAAGCTTTTCGAGTTACAACGTGCTGTTTAGGAGATACAAGCTGATTTTGTAAGATGCGTTATTTCACTTCGTAAAGTGTTTCCAATAGGTACGTATTTGTATTTACTCTGCAACACTGTATTTCCTTATAAGGTGGTATTCTTACATATTCTTTCGAGAGAAAACTCTCCTGAGTGTTCTATTTTGAGGCTACACGCTTAGACATACACGCAACACCAAAGCTTTTCGAGTTACAACATGTTGTTTAGGAAAAACAAGATAATTTCGCACGATGCGGGATTTCCTTAAAACGTGGATTTCTGACAAATTTTGACGAAAGAAAATTCTCCTTGGCTTCTCTTTTGAGGCTACACGTTTAGAAGTACACGTCACACCAAATATTTTCGAGTTACAACGTGTTGTTTAGGAGATACAATCTAATTTTTGCGATGCGTTATTTCTTCTCGTAAAGTGTTTCCAATAAGTACGTATTTGTCTTTACTCTGCAACACTGTATTTCCTTATAACATAGTATTCTTGCATATTCTTTCGAGAGAAAACTCTCCTGTGCCTTCTCTTTTGAGGCTACACACTTAGACAGACACGCAACACGAAAGCTTTTCGAGTTACGACGTGTTGTTTAGGAAAAACAGGATAATTTCCCACGATACGGGATTTCCTCCAAACTTGGTTTTCTGACAAATTTTGACGAACAAAAATTCTCCTGTGGGTTCTCTTTTGAGGCTACACGTTTAGACGTACACGCCACACCAAATCTTTTCGAGTTACAACGTGTTGATTAGGAGATACAAGCTAATTTTGTACGATGCGTTATTTCTTCTCTTAAAGTGTTTCCAATAAGTACGTATTTGTCTTTACTCTGCAACACTGTATTTCCTTTTAACGTGGTATGCTTACATATTCATTCGAGAGATAATTCTCCTGTGCCTACTCTTTTGAGGCTACACGCTTACCCATACACGCAATACCAAAGCTTTTCGAGTTTCGACGTGTTGTTTCGGAAAAACAAGATCGTTTCACACGATGCTGGATTTCCTTAAAACGTGCTTTTCTGAAAAATTTTGACGTAAGAAAATTCTCCTGTGGGTTCTCTTTTGAGGCTACACGTTTAGACGTACACGCCACACCAAAACTTTTCGAGTTACAACTTGTTGTTTAGGAGATAAAAGCTAATTTTGTAGGATGCTTTATTTCTTCTCGTAAAGTGTTTCCAATACGTATGTATTTGTCTTTACTCTGCAACACTGTATTTCCTTATAACGTGGTATTCTTACATATTCTTTCGAGAGAAAACTCTCCTGTGCCTTCTCTTTTGAGGCTACATGCTTAGACATACAGGCAAAATCCAAGCATTTCGTGTTACAACGTGTTGATAAGGAAAAATAAGATAATTTTGCACGATGCGGGATATCCTTAAAACGTGGTTTTCTGAAAAAGTTTGACGAAAGAAAATTCTGCTGTTGGTTCTCTTTTGAGGCTACACATTTAGACGTACACGCCACACCAAAACCTTTCGAGTTGCAACGTGTTGTTTAGGAGATACAAGCTAATTTTGTATGATGCTTTATTTCTTCTCGTAAAGTGTTTCCAATACGTACGTATTTGTCTTTACTCTGCAACATTGTATTTTCTTATAACGTGGTATTCTTACATATTCTTTCGAGAGAAAACTCTCCTGTGCCTTCTCTTTTGAGGGTACACGCTTAGGCATACAGGCAAAACCAAAGCATTTCGTGTTACAACATGTTGATTAGGAAAAATAAGATAATTTCTCACGATGCGGGATTTCCATAAAACGTGGTTTTCTGACAAATTTTGACGGAAGAAAATTCTCCTGTTGGTTCTCTTTTGAGGCTACACGTTTAGACGTACACGACACACCAAATCTTTTCGAGTTACAACGTGTTGTATAGGAGATACAAGCTAATTTTGTTAGAAGCGTTATTTCTTCTCGTAAAGTGTTTCCAATAGGTATGTATTTGTCTTTACTCTGCAATACTGTATTTCCTTATAACGTGGTATTCTTACATATTCTTTCGAGAGAAAACTCTCCTGTACCTTCTATTTTGAGGCTACATGCTTAGACATACACGCAACACCGAAGCTTTTCGAGTTACAACGTGTAGTTTAGGAGATACAAGCTAATTTTGTACGATGCGTTATTTCTTCTCATAAAGTGTTTCCAATACGTACGTTTTTGTCTTTACTCTGCAACACTGTATTTCCTTATAAGGTGGTATTCTTACATATTATTTCGATAGAAAACTCTCTTGTGCATTCTCTTTTGAGGCTACAAACTTAGTCATACACGCAACACCAAAGCATTTAGCGTTACAACATGTTGATTAGGAAAAACAAAGATACTTTCCTTAAAACGTGGTTTTCTGAAAAATTTTGACGAAAGGAAATTCTCCTGTGGGTTCTGTTTTGAGGCTACACGTGTACACGTACACGCCCCACCAAATCCTTTCGAGTTACAACGTGCTGTTTAGGAGATACAAGCTAATTTTGTATGATACGTTATTTCTTTTCGTAAAGTGTTTCCAATAGAGTACGTATTTGTCTTTGCTCTGAGACACTGTGTTTCCTAATAAAGTGGTATTATTACATATTCTTTCCATAGAAAACTCACCTGTGCGTTCTCCTTTGAGGCTACACACTTTGACATACATGCAACACCAAAGCTTTTCGCATTACAACGTGTTGATTAGGAAAAACAAGATAATTTCGCAGGATGCGGGATTTCCTTAAAACGTGGTTTTCTGACAATTTTGACGAAAGAAAATTCTCCTGTGGGTTCTCTTTATAGGCTACACGTTTAGACGTACACGCCACACCAAATCTTTTCGAGTTACAACGTGTTGTTTAGGAGATACAAGCTAATTTTGTTTTTTCGTCAAAATTTGTCAGAAAACCACGTTTTAAGGAAATCCCGCATCGTGCGAAATTAACTTTTTTTTTCCTAAACAACACGTTTTAACAGGAAAAGCTTTGCTGTTGCGAGTATATCTAAGCATGTAGCCTCAAAAGAGATCGCACATGAGAGTTTGCTCTCGAAAGAATATGTAAGAATAGCACGTTATAAGGAAATACATTGTTGCAGAGTAAAGACAAATACATACGTATTGGAAACACTTTACAAGAAGAAATAACGCCTCGTAAAAAATTAGCTTGTATCGCCTAAACAACACTTTGTAACTCGAAAACATTTGGTGTGGCATGTACGTCTAAACGTGTAGCCTCAAAAGAGAACCAACAGGAGAATTTTCTGTCGTCCAAATTTGTCAGAAAACAACGTTTTAAGGAAATCCCGCATCGTGCGAAATTATCTTGTTTTTCCTAAACAAAGTGTTATAACTCGAAAAGCTTTGGTGTTGCGTGTATGTCTAAGCATGTAGCCTCAAAAGAGAAGGCACAGGAGAGTTTCCTCTTGAAAGAATATGTAACAATACCACGTTATAAGGATATACAGTATTGCAGAGTAAAGACAAATACGTATTGGAAACACTTTACTAGAAGAAATAACGCATCTTACAAAATTAGCTTGCATCTCCTAAACAACACGTTGTAACTCGAAAAGATTTGGTGTGGCCTGTACGTTTAAATATGTAGCCTCAAAGGAGAAATCACAGGAGAATTTTCTTTCATCAAAATTTGTCAGAAAACCACGTTTTAAGGAAATCCCAAATCGTGCGAAATTATCTTGTTTTTCCTAAACAACACATCGTATCTCGAAAAGCTTTGGTGTTGCGTGTATGTCTAAGCGTGTAGCCTCAAAACAGAAGGCGCAGGAGAGTTTTCTCTCGAAAGAATATGTAAGAATACCACATTATAAGGAAATACAGTGTTGCAGAGTAAAGACAAACATGTACGTATTGGAAAGACTTTACAAGAAGAAATAACGCATCATAAAAATTAGCTTGTATCTCTTAAACTACACGTTGTAACTTGAAAAGATTTGGTGTAGCTTGTATGTCTAAACGTGTAGCCTCAAAAGAGAACCCACAGGAGAATTTTCTTTCGTCAATTTTTTTTCAGAAAACCACGTTTTAAGGAAATCCCGCAACATGCGAAATTATCTTGTTTTTCCTAAACAACACGTTGTAACTCGAAAAGCTTTGGTGTTCTGTCTATGTCTAAGCGTGCAGCCTCAAAAGAGAAGTCACAGGAGAGTTTTCTCTCGAAAGAATATGTAATAATACCAAGTTATATGGAAATACAGTGTTGCAGAGTAAAGACATATAGGTACATGTTGGAAACACTTTATGAGAAGAAATAACGCATCGTAAAAAATTAGCTTGTATCTCCTAAACAACACGTTGTAACTCGAAAAGCTTTGGTGTTGCGTGTATATTTAAGCGTGTAGCTTCAAAAGAGAACACACAGGAGAGTTTTCTCTCGAAAGAATATGTAAGAATACCACATTATTATTAAATACAGTGCTGCAGAGTAAAGACAAATATGTATATATTGGAAACACTTTACGAGAAGAAATAACGCATCGTACAAAATTAGCTTGTAACTCCTAAACAACACGTTGTACTCGAAAATATTTGGTGTGGCATGTACGTCTAAACGTGTAGCCTCAAAAGAGAACACACAGGAGAAATTTCTTTCGTCAGAATTTGTCACAAAACAAAGTTTTGATGAAATCCCGCATCGTGAGAAATTATCTTGTTTTTCCTAATCAACAAGTTGTAACTCGAAAAGCTTTGGTGTTGCGTGTATGTCTAAGCGTGTAGCCTCAAAAGAGAAGGCACAGGAGAGTTTTCTCTTGAAAGAATACGTAAGAATACCACGTTATAAGGAAATACAGTGTTGCAGAGTAAAGACAAATACGTACCTATTGGAAACACTTAAACTTTACGAGAATAAAAAATGCATCGTAAAAAATTAGCTTGTATCTCATAAACAACACGTTGTAACTCGAAAAGATTTGGTGTGGCGTGTACGTCTAAACGTGTAGCCTCAAAAGAGAACCCACAGGAGAATTTTCTTTCGTCAAAATTTGTCAGAAAACCACGTTATAAGGAAATCCCGCATTGTGCGAAATTATCTTGTTTTTCCTAAACAACACATTGTAACTCGAAAATCTTTGGTGTTGCGTGTATGTCTAAGCGTGTAGCCTCAAAAGAGAAGGCACAGGAGAGTTTTCTCTCGAAAGAATATGTAAGAATACCACGTTATAAGGAAATACAGTGTTGCAGAGTAAAGACAAATACTTACGTATTGGAAACACTTTAAGAGAAGAAATAACGCATCTTAAAAAATTAGGTGATATCTCCTAAACAACACGTTGTAACTCAAAAAGATTTCGTGTGGCATGTACGTCTAAACGTGTAGCCTTCAAAAGAGAACCCACAGGAGAATTTTCTTTTGTCAAAATTTGTCTGAAAACCACGTTTTAAGGAAATCCAGCTTCGCGCGAAATTATCTTGTTTTTCCTAAACAACACGTTGTAACCCGAAACGCTTTGGTGTTGTATGTATGTCTAAGCGTGTAGCTTCAAAAGAGAAGGCACAGGAGAGTTTTCTCTCAAAAGAATATGTAAGAATACCACGTTATAAGGAAATACAGTGTTACAGAGTAAAGAGAAGTACGTATGTACTGGAAACACTTTACGAGAAGAAATAACGCATCTTACAAAATTAGGTTGTATCTCCTAAACAACACGTTGTAACTCGAAAAGATTTGGTGTGGCGTGTATGTCTCAACGTGTAGCCTCAAAAGAGAGCCCACAGGAGAATTTTCTTTTGTCAATATTTGTCAGAAAACCACGTTTTAAGGAAATCCCGCATCGGGCGAAATTATCTTGTTTTTCCTAAACAACATGTTGTAACTCGAAAAGCGTTCGTATTGCGTGTATGTCTAAGAGTGTAGCCTCAAAAGAGAAGGCACAGGAGAGTTTTCTCTCAAAAGAATATGTAAGAATAACACGTTATAAGGAAATACAATGTTGTAGAGAAAAGACAAATACGTACATATTGGAAACACTTAAACTATATGAGAAGAAATAATGCATCGTACAAAATTAGTTTGTATCTCCTAAACAGCACGTTGTAACTCGAAAAGATTTGGTGTGGCATGTACGTCTAAACGTGTAGCCTCAAAGAGAACGCACAGGAAAATTTTCATTCATCAAAATTTGTCAGAAACCACGTTTTAAAGAAATCCCGCATTGTGCGAAATTATCTTATTTTTCCTAAACAACATGTTATAAATCGAAAAGCTTTGGTGTTGCATGTATGTCTAAGCATGTAGCCTCAAAAGAGAAGGCACAGGAGAGTTTTCTCGAAAGAATATGTAAGAATACCACGTTATAAGGAAATACTGTGTTGCAGAGTAAAGACAAATACGTACATATTGGAAACACTTTACAAGAAGAAATAACCCATCGTACAAAATTAGCTTGTATCTCCTAAACTACACGTTGTAACTCGAAAAGATTTGGTGTGGCGTGTACGTCTAAACGTGTAGCCTCAAATGAGAACCCACTGGAGAATTTTCGTTCTTCAAATTTTTTTTAGAAAACCACGTTTTAAGGAAATCACGCATCGTGTGAAATTATCTTGTTTTTCCTAAACAACAAATTTTAACTCGAAAAGCTTTGTTGTTGCGTGTATGTCTAAGCGAGTAGCATCAAAAAAGAAGAGGCACAGGAGAGTATTCTCTCGAAAGAATACATAAGAATACCACATTATAAGGAAATACAGTGTGGCAGAGTAAAGACAAATACATACATAGTGGAAACACTTTACAAGAAGAAATAACGCATCGTACAAAATTAGGTTGTATCTCTTAAACAGCACTTTGTAACTCGAAAAGATTTGGTGTGGCGTGTACATCTAAACGTGTAGCCTCAAAGGAGAACCCACAGGAGAATTTTCTTTCGTCAAAATTTGTCAGAAAACCACGTTTAAGGAAATCCCGCATCGTGTGAAATTATCTTGTTTTTCCTAAAGAACACGTTGTAACTCGAAAAGCTTTGGTGTTGCGTGTATGTCTAAGATTGTAGCCTCAAAAGAGAAGGCAAAGGAGAGTTTTCTCTCAAAAGAATATGTAAGAATACCACGTTATAAGGAAATACAGTGTTGCAAAGTAAAGACAAATACGTACATTTTGGAAATATTTTACGAGCAGAATTAACGCCTCGTTCAAAATTAGTTTGTATCTCCTAAACAACACGTTGTAACTCGAAAAGATTTGGAGTGGCTTGTACGTCTAAACGTGTAGCCTCAAAAGAGAACCCACAGGAGAATTTTCTTTCGTCAAAATTTGTCAGAAAACCACGTTTTAAGGAAATCCGGCATCGTGCGAATTTATCTTGTTTTTCCTAATCAACACGTTGTAACACAAAATGCTTTGGTTTTGCGTGTATGTCTAAGCGCGTAGCCTCAAAAGCAAAGGCACAGGAGAGTTTTCTCTCGAAAGAATATGTAGGAATACCACGTTATAAGGAAATATAGTGTTGCAGAGTAAAGACAAATACGTACCTATTGGAAACACTTAAAATTTACGAGAATAAAAAATGCATCGTAAAAAATTAGCTTGTATCTCATAAACAGCACATTGTAACTCGAAAAGATTTGGTGTGGCGTGTATGTCTAAACATGTAGCCTCAAAAGAGAACCCACGGGAGAATTTTCTTTCATCAAAATTTGTCAGAAAACCAAGTTTTAAGGAAATCCCGCATCGTGCGAAATTATCTTGTTTTTCCTAAACAACATGTTGTAACTCAAAAGCTTTGGTGTTGCGTGTATGTCTAAGCGTGTAGCCTCAAAAGAGAAGGCACAGGAGAGTTTTCTCTCAAAAGAATATGTAAGAATACCATGTTATAAGGAAATACAGTTTTGCAGAATAAAGACAAATACGTACCTATTGGAAACACTTAAAGTTTATGAGAAGAAATAACGCATCTTAAAAAATTAGCTTGTATCTCCTAAACAACACATTGTAACTCGAAAAGACTTGGTGTGGCGTGTACATCTAAACGTGTAGCCTCAAAAGAGAACCTACAGGAGAATATTCTTAGGTCAAAATTTGTCAGAAAACCACGTTTTAAGGAAATCCCATATCGTGCGAAATTATCTTATTTTTCCTAAACAACATGTTGTAACATGAAAAGCATTGGTGTTGTGAGTATGTCTTAGCATGTAGCCTCAAAGGAGAACGCACAGGAGAGTTTTGTCTCGAAAAAATATGTAAGAATACCACGTTATAAGGAAATCGAATGCTGCAGAGTAAAGACAAATACATACTTATTGGAAACACGTTCCGAGAAGAAATAACGCATCGTAAAAATTAGCTTGTATCTCCTAAACAGCACGTTGTAACTCGAAAAGATTTGGTGGGGCGTGTACGTCTAAACGTGTAGCCTCAAAAGAGAACCGACAGGATAATTTTCTTTCGTCAAAATTTGTCAGAAAACCATGTTTTAAGGTAATCCCGCATCGTGCGAAATTATCTTGTTTTTCCTAATCAACATGTTGTAACTCGAAAAGCTTTGGTGTTGTGTGTATGTCTAAGCGTGTAGCCTCAAAAGAGAAGGCACAGGAGAGTTTTCTCTCAAAGAATATGTAAGAATACCACGTTATAAAGAAATACAGTTTTGCAGAGTAAAGACAAATATGTATGCATTGGAGAAACTTTAGGAGTAGAAATAACGCATCGTACAAAATTAGCTTGTATCTCCTAAACAACACGTTGTAACTCGAAAATATTTGGTATGGCGTGTATGTCTAAACATGTAGCCTCAAAAGAGAACCCACAGGAGAATTTTCATTCGTCAAAATTTGTCAGAAAACCACGTTTTAAGGAAATCCTGCATCGTGACAAATTATCTTGTTTTGCCTAAACAACACGTTGTAATTCGAAAAGCTTTGGTGTTGCGTGTATGTCTAACCGTGTAGCCTCAAAAGAGAAGGCACAGGAGAGTTTTCTCTCGAAAGAATATGTAAGATACCACGTTATAAGGAAATACAGTGTTGCAGATAAAGACAAATACATACGTATTGGAAACACTTAAACTTTACGAGAAGAAATAACTTATGGTAAAAAATTAGCTTGTATCTCCTAAACAACACGTTGTAACTCGAAAAGACTTGGTGTGGCGTGTAAGTCTAAACGTGTAGCCTCAAAAGAGAACCCACAGGAGAATTTTCTTTGTCAAAATTTGTCAGAAAACCATGTTTTAAGGAAATCCTGCATCTTGCAAAATTATCTTTTTCCTAAACAACTCATCTTAACGCATAAAGCTTTGGTGTTGCGTGTATGTCTAAGCATGTAGCCTCAAAAGAGAAGGCACAGGAGAGTTTTCTCTCGAAACAATATGTAAGAATACCACGTTATAAGGAAATACAGTGTTGCAGAGTAAAGACAATTACGTACATATTGGAAACACTTAAACATTAGAGAAGAAATAAAGCATCATACTAAATTAGCTTATATCACCTACACAACACGTTGTAACTCGAAACGATGTGGTGTGGCGTTTACAATTAAACATGTAGCCTTAAAGGAGAACCCACAGGAGAATTTTCTTCGTCAAAATTTGTCAGAAAACCATGTTTTAAGGAAATCCCGCATCGTTCGAAAATATCTTGTTTTTTCTAAACAACACATCGTAACTCGAAAAGCTTTGGTGTTGCGTGTATGTCTAGGCGTGTAGCCTCAAAAGAGACGGCAATGGAGAGTTTTCTCTCGAAAGAATATGTAAGAATACCACATTATAAGGAAATACAGTGTTGCAGAGTAAAGACAAATAAGCACTTATTGGAAACACTTAAACTTTACGAGAAGAAATGATGCATCATACAAAATTAGCTTGTATCTCCTAAACAGCACGTTGTAACTTGAAAAGATTTGGTGTGGCGTGTATAGCTAAACGTGTAGCCTCAAAAGAGAACCCACAAGAGAATTTTCTTTCCTCAAAATTTGTCAGAAAACCACGTTTTAAGGAAATCCCGCATCGTGTGTAATTATCTTGTTTTTCCTAAACAACACGTTGTAACTCGAAAAGCTTTGGTGTTGCGTGTAAGTCTTAGCGTGTAGCCTCAAAAGAGACGGCAATGGAGAGTTTTCTCTCGAAAGAATATGTAAGAATACCACGTTATAAGGAAATAAAGTGTTGCAGAGTAAAGACAAATAAGTACGTAATGGAAAAACTTAAACTTTATGAGAAATAATAACACATCGTAAAAAATAGCTTGTATCTCCTAAACAACACGTTGTACTCGAAAGGATTTGGTGCGGCATATATGACAAAATGTGTAGCCTCAAAAGAGAACCCATAGGAGAATTTTCTTTCGTCAATATTTGTCAGAAAACCACATTTTAAGGAAATCCCGCATCGTGCGAAATTATCTTGTTTTCCCTAAACAACACGTTGTAACTTGAAAAGCTTTGGTGTGGCGTGTATTTCTAAGCGTGTAGCATCAAAAGAGAAGGCACAGGAGAGTTTTCTCTCGAAAGGATATGTAAGAATACCACGTTATAAGGAAATACAGTGTTGCAGAGTAAAGACAAATACATACATATTGGAAACACTTAAACTTTATGAGAAGAAATAACTTATCGTACAAAATTAGCTTGTATCTCCTAAACAACACGTTGTAACTCGAAAAGATTTGGTGTGGCATGTGCGTCTAAACGTGCAGCCTCAAAAGAGAACCCACAGTAGAATTTTCTTTCTTCAAAATTTTTCAGACAACCACATTTTAAGGAAATCCGGCATTGTGCGAAATTATCTATTTTTTCCTAAACAAAACGTCCTGACTCGAAAATCTTTGGTGTTGCATGTATGTCTAAGCGTGTAGCCTCAAAAGAGAAGGCACAGGAGAGTTTTCTCTCGAAAGAATATGTAAGAATACCATGTTATAAGGAAATACAGTGTTGCAGATTAAAGACAAATACGTATATATTGGAAACATTTTACGAGAAGAAATAATGCTTCGTACAAGCTTGTATCTCCTAAACAACACGTTTTAACTCAAAATGATTTGGTGTGGCGAGTACGTCTAAACGTGTAGCCTCAAAAGAGAACCCACAGGAGAATTTTCTTTGGTCAAAATTTGTTAGAAAACCACATTTTAAGGAAATACTGCATCATGCGAAATTATCTTGTTTTTCCTAAACAACACTTCGTAACTCGAAAAGCTTTGGTTTTGTGTGTATGTCTAATCATGTAGCCTCAAAGGAGAAGGCACAGGAGAGTTTTCTCTCGAACGAATATGTAAGAATACCACCTTATAAGGATATACAGTGTTGCAGAGAAAAGACAAATACGTACATATTGGAAACACTTAAACTTTACGAGAAGAAATAATGCATCGTACAAAATTAGCTTGTACCTCCTAAACAACACGTTGTAACTCGGAAATATTTGATGTGGCTTGTACGTCTAAAAGTGTAGCCTCAAAAAAGAACCCACAGGAGAATATTCTTAGGTCAAAATTTGTCAGAAAACCACGTTTTAAGGAAATCCCGCATCGTGCGAAATTATCTTGTTTTTCCTAAACAACACGTTGTAACTCCAAAAGCTTTGGTGTTGCATGTATGTCTAAGCATGTAGCCACAAAAGGGAATGCACAGGAGAGTTTTCTCTCCAAAGAATATGTAAGAATACCACGTTATAAGGAAATACAGTGTTGCAGAGTAAAGACAAATACATATATATTGGAAACACTTAAACTTTATGAGAAGAAATAATGCATCATACAAAATTAGCTTGTATCTCCTAACAGCACGTTGTAACTCGAAAAGATTTGGTGTGGCGTGTACTTCTAAACGTGTAGCCTCAAAAGAGAACCACACAGGAGAATTTTCTTTCGTCAAAATTGGTCAGTAAACCACGTTTTAAGGAAATCCCACATCTAGCGAAATTATCTTGTTTTTCCTAAACAACACGTCGTAACTCGAAAAGCTTTGGTGTTGCGTGTATGTCTAAGCGTGTAGCCTCAAAAGAGAAGGCACAGGAGAGTTTTCTCTCTAAAGAATATGTAAGAATACCACGTTATAAGGAAATACAGTGTTGCAGAGTAAAGACAAATACCTATGTATTGCAAACACTTTAGAAGAAGAAATAATGCATCGTACAAAATTAGCTTGTATCTCCTAAACTACACGTTATAACTCGAAAAGATTTGGTGTGGGGTGTACGTATAAACGTGTAGCCTCAAAAGAGAACCCACAGGAGTATTTTCTTTCATCAAAATTTTTTCAGAAAACCACGTTTTAAGGAAATCCCGCATCGTGCGAAATTATCTTGTTTTTCCTAAACAAAACATCGTAACTCGAAAAGCTTTGGCGTTGCTTGTATATCTAATCGTGTAGCCTCAAAAGAGAAGGCACAGGAGACTTTTCTCTCGAAAGAATATGTAAGAATACCACGTTATAAGGAAATACAGTGTTGCAGAGCAAAGACAAATACGTACGTTTTGGAAACATTTTAGGAGAAGAAATAATGCTTCGTACAAGCTTGTATCTCCTAAACAACACGTTTTAACTCGAAATGATTTGGTGTGGCGTGTACGTCTAAACGTGTAGCCTCAAAAGAGAACCCACAGGAGAATTTTCTTTCTTCAAAATTTGTCAGAAATCCACGTTTTAAGGAAATCTCGCATCGTGCGAAATTATCTTGTTTTTCCTAATCAACACGTTGTAACTCGAAAAGATTTGGTGTTGCGTGTATGTCTAAGCGTGTAGCCTCAAAAGAGAAGGCACAGGAGAGTTTTCTCTCAAAAGAATATGTAAGAATACCACGTTATAAGGAAATACAGTGTTGCAGAGTAAAGACAAATACTTACTTATTGGAAACACTTAAACTTTATGAGAAGAAATAACTTATCATACAAATTTAGCTTGTATCTCCTAAACAGCACGTTGTAACTTAAAAAGATTTGGTGTGTCGTGTAATTCTAAACGTGTAGCCTCAAAAGAGAACCCACAGGAGAATTTTCTTTCATCAAAATTTGTCAGAAAACCATGTTATAAGGAAATCCCGCATCGTGCAAAATTATCTTGTTTTTCCTAAACAACACATCTTAACTCGAAAAGCTTTGGTGTTGCGTGTATGTCTAAGCGTGTAGCCTCAAAAGAGAAGGCACAGGAGAGTTTTCACTCAAAACAATATGTAAGAATACCACGTTATAAGGAAATACAGTGTGGCAGAGTAAAGACAAATACCTACTAATTAGAAACACTTAAACTTTACGAGAAGTAATAACGCATCATTTAAAATTAGCTTATATCTCCTAAACAACACGTTGTAAATGGAAAAGATTTGGTCTGGCGTTTACAACTAAACATGTAGGCTTAAAAGAGAACCCACAGGAGAATTTTTTTTCGTCAAAATTTGCCAGAAAAACGTGTTTTAAGGAAATCCCGCATTGTGCGAAATTATCTTGTTTTTCCTAAACAACACATCGTAACTCGAAAAGCTTTGGTGTTGCGTGTATGTCTAGGCGTGTAGCCTCAAAAGAGAAGGCACAGGAGAGTTTTCTCTCAAAAGAATATGTAAGAATACCACGTTATAAGGAAATACAGTGTTGCAGAGTAAAGACAAATACGCACTTATTAGAAACACTTAAACTTTATGAGAAAAAATAATGCATCGTACAAAATTAGCTTGTATCTCCTAAACAGCACGTTGTAACTTGAAAAGATTTGGTGTGGCGTGTACACCTAAACGTGTAGCCTCAAAAGAGAACCCACAGGAGAATTTTCTTTCATCAAAATATGTCAGAAAACCACGTTTTAAGGAAATCCCTCATCGTGTGAAATTATCTTGTTTTTCCTAAACAACATGTTGTAACTCGAAAAGCTTTGGTGTTGCGTGTAAGTCTTAGCGTGTAGCCTCAAAAGAGAAGGCAATGGAGAGTTTTCTCTAGAAAGAATATGTAAGAATACCACGTTATAAGGAAATACAGTGTTGCAGAGTAAAGACAAATACGTACATATTGGAAACACTTTAACATTATGAGAAAAAATAACACATCGTAAAAAATAGCTTGTATCTCCTCAACAACACGTTGTAACTCGAAAAGACTTGGTGTGGCATGTATGACTAAACGTGTAGCCTCAAAAGAAAACCCATAGGAGAATTTTCTTTCGTCAATATTTGTCAGAAAACCACATTTTAAGGAAATCTCGCATCGTGCGAAATTATCTTGTTTTTCCTAAACAACACGTTGTAACTCGAAAAGCTTTGGTGTTGCGTGTATTTCTAAGCTTGTAGCCTCAAAAGAGAACGCACAGGAGAGTTTTCTCTCGAAAGAATATGTAAGAATACCACGTTATAAGGAAATACCGTGTTGCAGAGTAAAGACAACTACGTACGTATTGGAAATCTTTAAGAGAAGAAATAACGCATCGTACAAAATTAGCTTGTATCTCCTAAACAACATGTTATAACCCGAAAAGATTTGGTGTGGCGTGTGTGTCTAAACGTGTAGCATCAAAATAGAAC
The DNA here is from genome assembly GCF_947179515.1 of Apodemus sylvaticus. Taxonomy (NCBI): domain Eukaryota; kingdom Metazoa; phylum Chordata; class Mammalia; order Rodentia; family Muridae; genus Apodemus; species Apodemus sylvaticus. The sequence goes on from NW_026263362.1 coordinate 53,031, forward strand.
CCACAGGAGAATTTTCTTTCGTCAAAATTTTTCAGAAAACCACGTTTTATGGAAATCTCGCATCGTGCCAAATTTCCTTCTTTTTCCTAAACAACATGTGGTAACTCGAAAAGCTTTGGAGTTGCGTGTTTGTCTAAGCTTCTAGCCTCAAAAGAGAATGTACAGGAGAGTTTTCCCTCGAAAGAATATGTAAGAATACCACGTTATAAGGAAATACAGTGTTGCAGAGTAAAGACAAATAAGTACATATTGGAAACACTTTACGTGATGAAATAACGCATCATACAATATTTGCTTGTATCTCCTAAACAACACGTTGTAACTCAAAAATATTTGGTGTGGCTCGTACCTCTACACGTGTAGCCTCAAAAGAGAACCTACAGGAGAACTTTCTTTCGTCATAATTTGTCAAAAAACCACGTTTTAAGGAAATCCCACATCGTGCAAAATTATCTTGTTTTTCCTTAACAACACGTTGTAACTCGAAAAGCTTTGGTGTTGTGTGAATGTCTGAGATTGTAGTCTCTAAAGAGAATGCACAGGAGAGTTTTCTCTCGAAAGAACATGTAAGAATACAATGTCATAAGGAAAAAGAGTGTTGCAGAGTAAAGACAAATATGTACATAAGGGAAACACTTTACGAGAAAAAATAACACATCGTACAAAATTAGCTTGTATCTCCTAAACAACACGTGGTAACTCGAAAGGATTTGGTGTGGCGTGTACGTCTATACAGGTAGCCTCAAAAGAGAACCCACAGGAGAATTTTCTTTCGTCAAAATTTTTCCTAAAACCACGTTTTAAGGAAATCCCGCATCTTGTGAAATTATCTTGTTTTTCATAAACAACACGTTGTAACTCGAAAAGCTTTGGTGTTGCCTGTATGTCTAAGTGTGTAGCCTCAAAAGGGAAGGCACAGGATAGTTTTCTCTCGAAAGAATATGCATGAATTCCACCTTATAAGGAAATACAATGTTGCAGAATAAAGACAAATATGTACGTATGGGAAACACTTTACAAAAAGAATTAACGCAACGTAAAAAATTAACTTGTATCTCCTAAACAACACGTTGTAACTCGAAAAGATTTGGTATGGCATGTACGTCTAAACGTGTAGCCTCAAAAGAGAACCCACAGGAGAATTTTCTTTCGTCAAAATTTTTCAGAAAACCACGTTTTAAGGAAATCCCGCATCGTGCGAAATCATCTTGTTTTTCCTAAACAACATGTTGTAACTCGAAAAGTTTTGGTGTTGCGTGTATGTGTAAGCATGGAGCCTCAAAAGAGAAGGCACAGGAGAGTTTTCTCTCAAAAGAATAGGTAAGTATACCATGTTATAAGGAAATACAATTTTGCAGAGTAAAGACAAATAAGTACATATTGGAAACACTTTACGAGAAGAAATAACGCATCGTACAAAATTAGCTTGTATCTCCTAAACAACACGCTGTAACTCGAAAAGATTTGGTGTGACGTGTACGTCTAAACGTGTAGCCTCAAAAGAGAACCCACAGGAGAATTTTCTTTCATCAAAATTTGTCAGAAACCACGTTTTAAAGAAATCTCGCATCGTGCAAAATTATCTTGTTTTTCCTAAACAACAGGTTGTAACTGGAAAATCTTTGGTGTTGCCTGTATGTGTAAGCTTGTAGCCTCAAAAGAGAACTCACAGGAGAGTTTTCTCTCCAAAGAATATGTAAGAATACCACGTTATAAGGAAATACAGTGTTGCAGAGTAAAAACAAATACGTACGTATTGGAAACACTTTAAGAGAAGAAATAACGCATCGTACAAAATTAGCTTGTATCTCCTAAACAACACGTTGTAACTCGAAAAGATTTGGTATGGCCTATATGTCTAAACATGTAGCCTCAAAAGAGAAGCCACAGGAGAATTTTCTTTCGTCAAAATTGGTCAGTAAACCACATTTTAAGGAAATCCAGCATCATGCGAAATTATCTTGTTTTTCCTAAACAACCGGTCTTAACTCGAAAAGCTTTGGTGTTGCGAGTATGTCTAAGCATGTAGCCTCAAAAGAGAAGGCATAGGAAGAGAGTTTTCCCTTAAAGAAAATGTAAGAATACCACGTTAAAAAGAAATACAGTGTTGCAGAGTAAAGACAAATACGTACATATTGGAAACACTTTACAAGAAGAAATAATGCATCGTAAAAAATTAGCTTGTATCTCCTAAACTACACGTTATAACTCGAAAAGATTTGGTGTGGCGTGTACATCTAAACGTGTAGCCTCAAAAGAGAACCCACAGGAGTATTTTCTTTCGTCAAATTTTTTTCAGAAAACCACGATTTTAGGAAATCCCGCATCGTGCGAAATTATCTTGTTTTTCCTAAACAACACGTTGTAACTCGTGTGCTTTGGTGTTGCATGTATGTCTAAGCATGTAGCCTTCAAAAGAGAACGCACAGGAGAGTTTTCTCTCGAAAGAATATGTAAGAATACCACGTTATAAGGAAATACAGTGTTGCAGAGTAAAGACAAATACATTCGTATTGGAAACACTTTACGAGAAGAAATAACGCTTCGTACAAGCTTGTATCTCCTAAACAACACGTTTTAACTCGAAATGATTTGGTGTGGCGTGTACGTCTAAACGTGTAGCCTCAAAAGAGAACCCACAGGAGAATTTTCTTTCGTCAAAATTTGTAAGAAAACCACGTTTTAAGGAAAGCCCGCATCATGCGAAATTATATTGTTTTTCCTAATCAACACGTGTAAATCAAAAAGATTTGGTTTTGCGTGTATGTCTAAGCATGTAGCCTCAAATGAGAAGGCACAGGAGAATTTTCTCTCGAAAGAATATGCAAGAATACCACGTTATAAGGAAATACAGTGTTGCAGAGTAAAGACAAATACGTACGTATTGGAAACACTTTACGAGAAGAAAGAATGCATCGTACAAAATTAGCATGTATCTCCTAAACTACACGTTATAACTCGAAAAGATTTGGTGTGACGTGTACATCTAAACATGTAGCCTCAAAAGAGAACCCACAGGAGTATTTTCTTTGGTCAATTTTTTTTCAGAAAACCACGATTTTAGAAAATCCCACATCGTGCGAAATTATCTTGTTTTTCCTAAACAACACGTTGTAACTCGAAAAGCTTTGGTGTTGCGTGTATATCTAAGCGTGTAGCCTCAAAAGAGAACGCACAGGACAGTTTTCTCTCGAAAGAATATGTAAGAATACCACGTTATGAGGAAATACAATGTTGCAGAGTAAACACAAATATGTACATATTGGAAACACTTAAACTTTACGAGAAGAAATAATGCATCATAAAAAATTAGCTTGTAACTCCTAAACAGCACGTTGTAACTCGAAAAGATTTGGTGTGGTGTGTACATCTAAATGTGCAGCCTCAAAAGCGAACCCACAGGAAAATTTTCTTTCGTCAAAATTTGTCAGAAAACCACGTTTTAAGGAAATCCCACATCGTGCGAAATTATCTTGTTTTTCCTAAACATCACGGTGTCACTCGAAAATCTTTGGTGTTGCGTGTATTTCTAAGCGTGTAGCCTCAAAAGAGAAGGCACAGGAGAGTTTTCTGTCAAAAGAATATGTAAGAATACCACGTTATTAGGAAATACAGTATTGCACACTAAAGAAAATACATACTTATTGGAAACACTTTACAAGAAGAAATAACGCATCGTACAAAATTAGCTTGTATCTCCTGAACAACACATGGTAACTCGAAATGATTCGGTATTGCATGCACTTCTAAACGTGTAGCCTCAAAAGAGAACCCACAGGAGAATTTTCTTTCCTCAAAAGTTGTCAGAACACCACGTTTTAAGGAAATCTCGCATCGTGCGAAATTATCTTGTTTTTCATAAAAACACGTTGTAACTCGAAAAGCTTTGGTGTTGCCTGTATGTCTAAGTGTGTAGCTTCAAAAGGGAACGCACAGTATAGTTTTCTCTCGAAACAATATGTAAGAAAACCACGTGATAAGGAAATACAGTGTTGCAGCGTAAAGACAAATACATACATATTGGAAACGCTTTACTAGAAGAATTAACGCATCGTACAAAATTAGCTTGTATCTCCTAAACAACACGTTGTAACTCGAAAAAATTTGGTGTGGCGTGTACATCTAAAAATGTAGCCTCAAAATTGAACCCAAAGGAGAATTTTCTTTCGTCAAAATTTGTCAGAAAACCACGTTTTAAGGAAATCCCGCATCGTGCGATATCATCTTCTTCCTAAACAACATGTTGTAACTCGAAAAGCTTTGGTGTTGCGTGTATGTGTAAGCGTGGAGCCTCAAAAGAGAAGGCACAGGAGAGTTTTCTCTTGAAAGAATATGTAAGAATACCACGTTATAAGAAAATACAATTTTGCAGGGTAAAGAGAAATAAGAACTTATTGGAAACACATTACAATAAGTAATAACGTATCGTAGAAAATTAGCTTGTATCTCCTAAACAACAAAAAGATTTGGTGTGACGTGTACGTCTAAATGTGTAGCCTCAAAAGAGAACCCACAGGAGAATTTTCTTTCATCAAAATTTGTCAGAAACCACGTTTTATGGAAATCTCGCATCGTGCGAAATTATCTTGTTTTTCCTAAACAACACGTTGTAACTCGAAAAGCTTTGGTGGTGCGTGTATGTCTAAGCGTGTAGCCTCAAAAGAGAACACACAGGAGAGTTTTCTCTCGAAAGAATATGTAAGAATACCACGTTATAAGGAAATACAGTGTTGCAGAGTAAAGACAAATACATACGTATTGGAAACACTTTACGAGAAGAATTAAAGCATCGTACAAAATTAGCTTGTATCTCCTAAACAACACCTTGTAACTCGATAAGATTTAGTGTGGCTCGTACCCCTACACGTGTAGCCTCAAAAGAGAACCCACAGGAGAATTTTCTTTCGTCAAAATTTTTCAGAAAACCACGTTTTATGGAAATCTCGCATCGTGCGAAATTATCTTGTTTTTACTAAACAACATGTTGTTACTCGAAAATCGTTGTCGTTGCATGTCTGTCTAAGCATGTAGCCTCAAAAGAGCACGCACAGGAGAGTTTTCCCTCAAAGAATATGTAAGAATACCACGTTATAAGGAAATACAGTGTTGCAGACTAAATACAAATAAGTACGTATTGGAAACAATTTATGAGAAGAAATAACGCATCGTACAAAATTAGCTTGTATCTCCTAAACAACACGTTGTAACTCGAAAAGATTTGGTGTGACGTGTACGTCTACATGTGTAGCCTCAAAAGAGAACCCACAGGAGAATTTTCTTTCATCAAAATTTGTCAGAAACCACGTTTTAAAGAAATCTCGCATCGTGCAAAATTATCTTGTTTTTCCTAAACAATAGGTTGTAACTGGAAAAGCTTTGGTGTTGCCTGTATGTCTAAGTTTGTAGCCTCAAAAGAGAACTCACAGGAGAGTTTTCTCTCGAAAGAATATTTAAGAATACCACGTTATAAGGAAATACAGTGTTGCAGAGTAAAGACAAATATGTACTTATTGGAAACACTTTAAGAGAAGAAATAACGCATCGTACAACATTAGCTTGTATCTCCTAAATAACACGTTGTAACTCGAAAAGATTTGGTATGGCTCTTACCTCTACACGTGTAGCCTCGAAAAAGAACCCACAGGAGAACTTTCTTTCGTCAAAATTTTTCAGAAAACCACGTTTTATGGAAATCTGGCATCGTGGGAAATTATCTTGTTTTTCCTAAACAACACATTGTAACTCAAAAAGCTTTGGCGTTGCGTGTTTGTGTAAGCATGGAGCCTCAAAAGAGAAGGCACCGGAGAGTTTTCTCTCAAAAGAATATGTAAGAATACCACGTTATAAGGAAAGACAATTTTGCAGAGTAAAGACAAATAAGTACATATTGGAAACACTTTACGAGAAGAAATAACGCATCGTACAAAATTAGCTTGTATCTCCTAAACAACACGTTGTAACTCGAAAAGATTTGGTGTGACGTGTACGTCTAAACGTGTAGCCTCAAAAGAGAACCCACAGGAGAATTTTCTTTCGTCAAAATTTGTCAGAAACCACGTTTTAAGGGAATCTCGCATCGTGCGAAATTATCTTGTTTTTCCTAAAGAACACGTTGTAACTCGAAAAGCTTTGGTGTTGCGTGTATGTCTAAGCGTGTAACCTCAAAAGAGAACTCAAAGGAGAGTTTTCTCTCGAAAGAATATGTAAGAATACCACGTTATAAGGAAATACAGTGTTGCAGAGTAAAGACAAATATGTACGTATTGGAAACACTTTAAGAGAAGAAATAATGCATTGTACAACATTAGCTTGTATCTCCTAAACAACACGTTGTAGCTCGAAAAGATTTGGTGTGGCTCATACCTCCACACGTGTAGCCTCAAAAGAGAACCCACAAGAGAACTTTCTTTCGTCAAAATTTTTCAGAAAACCACGTTTTATGGAAATCTGGCATCGTGCGAAATAATCTTGTTTTTCCTAAACAACACATTGTAACTCAAAAAGCTTTGGCGTTGTGTGTTTGTGTAAGCATGGAGCCTCAAAAGGGAAGGCACAGGAGAGTTTTCTCTCGAAAGAATATGTAAGAATACCACGTTAAAAGGAAATACAATTTTGCAGAGTAAAGACAAATAAGTACATATTGGAAACACTTTACGAGAAGAAATAACGCATCGTACAAAATTAGCTTGTATCTCCTAAACAACAACTTGTAACTCAAAAAGATTTGGTGTGAAGTGTACGTCTAAACGTGCAGCCTCAAAAGAGAACCCACAGGAGAATTTTCCTTCATCCAATTTGTCAGAAACCACGTTTTAATGAAATCTCGCACCGTGCGAAATTATCTTGTTTTTCCTAAACAACACGTTGTAACTCGAAAAGCTTTGGTGTTGCGTTTATGTCTAAGCGTGTCACCTCAAAAGAGAACGCACAGGAGAGTTTTCTCTCGAAAGAATATATAAGAATACCACGTTATAAGGAAATACAGTGTTGCAGAGTAAAGACAAATACGTACATATTGGATACACTTTACGAGAAGAAATAACGCATCGTACAAAATTAGCTTGTATCTCCTAAACAACACGTTGCAACTCGAAAAGATTTGGTGTGGCCCGTACCTCTACACGTGTAGCCTCAAAAGAGAACCCACAGGAGAACTTTCTTTCGTCAAAATATATCAGAAAACCATGTTTTATGGACATCTCGCATCCTGCGAAATTATCTTGTTTTTCCTAAACAACAAGTTGTAACTCGAAAAGCTGTGGGGTTGCATGTATGTCTAAGCATGTAGCCTCAAAAGAGAATGCACAGGAGAGTTTTCCCTCGAAAGAATATGTAAGAATACCACGTTATAAGGAAATACAGTGTTGCAGAGTAAAGAAAAATACGTACGTATTGGAAACACTTTATGAGAAGAAATAACGCATCGTACAAAATTTGCTTGTATCTCCTAAACAACACGTTGTAACTAGAAAAGATTTGGTGTGGCTCGTACGTCTACACGTGTTGACTCAAAAGAACACCAACAGGGGAACTTTCTTTCGTCAAAATTTGTCAGAAAACCACGTTTTAAGGTAATCCCGCATCGTGCAAAATTATCTTGTTTTTCCTAAACAACACGTTGTAACTCGAAAAGCTTTGGTTTTGCGTGTATGTCTAAAGGCGTGGCCTCAAAAGAGAACGCACAGGAGAGTTTTCTCTCGAAAGAATCTGTAAGAATAACACGTTATAAGGAAATACAATTTTGCAGAGTAAAGACAAATAAGTACATATTGGAAACACTTTAGTAAAAGAAATACTGCTTCATACAAAATTAGCTTGTATCTCCTAAACAACACGTTGTAACTCGAAAAGATCTGGTGTGACATGTACGTCTAAACCTGTAGCCTCAAAAGAGAACACACAGGAGAATTTTCTTTCATCAAAATTTGTCAGAAACCACGTTTTAAGGAAATCTTGCATCGTGCGAAATTATCTTGTTTTTCCTAAACAACATGTTGTATCTCGAAAAGCTTTGCTGTTGCGTGTATGTCTAAGCGTGTAGCCTCACAAGAGAACGCACAGGAGAGTTTTCTCTCGAAAGAATATGTAAGAATACCACGTTATAAGGAAATACAGTGTTGCAGAGTAAAGACAAATACGTACGTATTGGAAACACTTTAAGAGAAGAAATAATGCATCGTAAAAAAATAGCTTGTATCTTCTAAACAACACGTTGTAACTCGAAAAGATTTGTTTTGGCTCCTACGACTACACGTGTAGCCTCAAAAGAGAATGCACAGGAGAACTTTCTTTGGTCAAAATTTTTCAGAAAACCACGTTTTATGGAAATCTCGCATCGTGCGAAATTATCTTCTTTTTCCTAAACAAAACGTTGTAACTCGAAAAGCTTTGGCGTTGCGTGTATGCCTAAGCATGTAGCCTCAAAAGAGAACACACAGGAGAGTTTTCCCTCGAAAGAATATGTAAGAATACCACGTTATAGGGAAATACAATGTTGCAGAGTAAAGAGAAATAAGTACGTATTGGAAACACTTTACGAGAAGAAATAACGCATCATAAAAAATTAGCTTGTATCTCCTAAACAACACGTGGTAACTCGAAAGGATTTGGTGTGGCGTGTACGTCTAAACGTGTAGACTCAAAAGAGAAACCACAGGATAATTTTCTTTCGTCAAAATTTGTGAGAAAACCACATTTTAAGGAAATCACGCATCGTGCGAAATAATCTTGATTTTCATAAACAACACGTTGTAACTCGAAAAGCTTTGGTGATGCCTGTATGTCTAAGTGTGTAGCCTCAAAAGGGAACGCACAGGATAGTTTTCTCTCAAAAGAATATGTAAGAATACCAAGTTATAAGGAAATACAGTGTTGCAGAGTAAAGAAAAATATGTACGTATTGGAAAACTTTACGAGAAGAAATAACGCATCGTACAAAATTAGCTTGTATCTCCTAAACAACACGTTGTAACTCGAAAAGATTTGGTGCGGCGTGTACGTCTAAATGTGTAGCTTCAAAAGAGAACCCACAGGAGAATTTTCTTTCGTTAAAATTTTTCAGAAAACCACGTTTTAAGGAAATCCCGCATCGTGCGAAATCATCTTCTTTTTCCTAAACAACAAGCTGTAACTCGAAAAGCTTTGGTGTTGCGCGTATGTCTAAGCGTGGAGCCTCAAAAGAGAAGGCACAGGAGAGTTTTCTCTTGAAAGAATATGTAAGAATACCACGTTATAAGGAAATAAAATTTTGATGAGTAAAGACAAATAAGTACATATTGGAAACACTTTACGAGAAGAAATAACGCATCTTACAAAATTAGCTTGTATCTCCTAAACAACACGTTGTTACTCGAAAACATTTGGTGTGACGTGTATGTCTAAACGTGTACCCTCAAAAGAGAACCCACAGGAGAGTTTTCTTTCATCAAAATTTGTCAGAAACCACGTTTTAAGGAAATCTCGCATCGTGCGAAATTATCTTGTTTTTCCTAAACAACACGTTGTAACTCGAAAAGCTTTGGTGTTGCATGTATGTCTAAGCGTGTAGCCTCAACAGAGAACGCAAAGGAGAGTTTTCTCTCGAAAGAATATGTAAGAATATCACGTTATAAGGAAATACAGTGTTGCAGAGTAAAGATAAACACGTACGTATTGGAAACACTTTACTAGAAGAATTAACGCATAGTAAAAAATTAACATGTATCTCCTAAACAAAACGTTGTAACTCAAAAAGATCTGGTGTGGCGTGTATGTCTAAACGTGTAGCCTCAAAAGAGAACCCACAGTGAATTTTCTTTCTTCAAAATTTTTGAGAAAACCACGTTTTAAGGAAATCCTGCATCGTGCGAAATCATCTTCTTTTTCCTAAACAACATGTGGTAACCCGAAAAGCTTTAGTGTTGCGTGTATGTCTAAACGTGGAGCCTCAAAAGAGAAGGCACAGGAGAGTTTTCTCTCGAACGAATATGTAAGAACACCACGCTATTAGGAAATACAATTTTGCAGAGTAAAGACAAATATGTACATATTGAGAACACTTTACTAGAAGAAATAATGCATTATTAAAAATTAGCTTTTATCTCCTAAACAACACGTTGTAACTCGAAAAGATTTGGTTTGGCATGTAAGTCTAAACGTGTAGCCTCAAAAGAGAACCAACAGGAGAATTTTCTTTCATCAAAATTTGTCAGAAAACCATGTTTTAAGGAAATCCCGCATCGTGCGAAATTATTTGTTTTTCCTAAACAACACGTTGTAACTCGAAAAGCTTTGGTGTTGCGTGTATGTCTAAGCATGTAGTCTCAAAAGAGAATGCACAGGAGAGTTTTCTCTCGGAAGAACATGTAAGAATACCACGTTATAAGGAAATACAGTGTTGCAGAGTAAAGACAAAAACGTACATATTGGAAACACTTTACGAGAAGAAATAACGCATCATAAATTATTAACTTGTATCTCCTAAACAACAAGTGGTAACTCGAAAAGATTTGGTTTGGCGTGTACGTCTAAAAGTGTAGCCTCAAAGACAACGAACAGGAGAATTTTCTTTCGTCAAAATTTGTGAGAAAACCACGTTTTAAGGAAATCCTGCATCCTGCAAAATTATCTTGTTTTTCCTAAACAACACGTTGTAATTCAAAAAAGCTTTGGTGTTGCGTGTATATCTAAGCTTGTAGCCTCAAAAGAGAACGCACAGTAGAGTATTCTCTCGAAACAATATGTGAGAATACCACGTTATAAGGAAATACAGTGTTGCAGACTAAAGACAAATACGTAAGTATTGGAAAAAACTTTACGAAAAGATATAATGCATCATACAAAATTAGCTTGTATCTCCTAAACAACACGTTGTAACTCGAAAGGATTTGGTGTGGCATGTACGGCTAAACGTGTAGCCTCAAAAGAGAAACCACAGGAGGATTTTCCTTCGTCAAAATTTGTCAGAAACCCACGTTTTATGGAAATCCCGCATCGTGCGAAATTATCTTGTTTCTCCTAAACAACACGTTGTAATTCGAAAAGCTTTGGTGTTGCATGTATGTCTAAGCATGTGGCCTCAAAAGAGAATTCACGGGAGAGTTTCTGTCGAAACAATATGTAAGAATACCACGTTATAAGGAAATACAGTGTTGCAGCATAAAGACAAATACGTACGTATTGGAAACACTTTACGAGAAGAAATAACACATCGTACAAAATTAGCTTGTATCTCCTAACCAACACGTTGTAACTCGAAAAGATTTCGTGGGGCGTGTACGTCTAAACGTGTAGCCTCAAAAGAGAACCCACAAGAGAATTTTCTTTCGTCAAAATTTGTTAGAAAACCATGTTCTAAGGAAATACCTCATCGTGCGAAATTACCTTGTTTTTCCTAAACTACACGTTGTAACTCGAAAAGCTTTGGTGTTGCGTGTATGTCTAAGCGTGTAGCCTCAAAAGAGGACACAGGAGAGTTTTCTCTCGAAAGAATATGTAGGAATACCACGTTATAAGGAAATACAGTGTTGCAGAGTAAAGATAAATAGGTAGTAATTGTAAATACTTTACGAGAAGAAATGACGCATGGTACAAAATTAGCTTGTATCTCCTAAACAACACGTTGTAATTCGAAAATATTTGGTGTGGCGTGTGCGTCTAAACGTGTAGCCTCAAAAGGGAACCCACAGGAGAATTTTCTTTCTTCAAAATTTGTCAGAAAACCACGTTTTAAGGAAATCCCTCATCGTGCGAACTTATCTTGTTTTTCCTAAACAACACGTTGTAACTCGAAAAGCTTTGGTGTTCGTGTATGTCTAAGCATGTAGCCTCAAAAGAGAATGCACAGGAGAGTTTTCTCTCGAAAGAATATATAAGAATACCACGTTATAAGGAAATACAGTGTTGCAAAATAAAGACAAATACGTACGTATTGGAAACACTTTACGAGAAGAAATAATGCATCGTACAAAATTAGCTTGTTTCTCCTAAAGAACACGTTGTAACTCGAAAATATTTGGCGTGGTGTGTACGTCTAACCATGTAGCCTCAAAAGAGAACCCACAGGAGAAATTTCTTTCGTCAAAATTTGTCAGAAAACCACGTTTTAAGGAAATCCCGCATCATGCGAAATTATCTCGTTTTTCCTAAACAACACGTTGTAACTCGAAAAGCTTTGGTGTTTCGTGTATGTCTAAGCATGTAGCCTCAAAAGAGAAGGCACAGGAGAGTTTTCTCTCAAAATAATATGCAAGAATACCACGTTATAAGGAAATACAGTGTTGCACAATAAAGACAAATATGTATGTATTGGAAACACTTTAGGAGAAGAAATAACGTATCTTACAAAATTAGCTTGTATCTCCAAAACAACACGTTGTAACTCGAAAAGATTTGGTGTGGCATATTCCTCTAAACGTGTAGCCTCAAAAGAGAACCCACAGGAGAATTTTCTTTGGTCAAAATTTGTCAGAAAACCAGGTTTTAACGAAATCCCATATCGTGCGAAATTATCTTGTTTTTCCTAAACAACACGTTGTAACTCGAAAATCTTTGGTGCTGCGTGTATGTCTAAGCGTGTAGCCTCAAAGAGAACACACAGGAAAGTTTTCTCTCGAAAGAATATGTAAGAATACCACGTTATAAGGAAATACAGTGTTGCATAGTAAAGACAAATACGTACGTATTGGAAACAGGTTACGAGAAGAAATAACGCATCATAAAATATTTGCTTGTATCTTCTAAACAACACGTTGTAACTCGAAAAGATTTGGTGTGGCGTGTACGTCTAAACGTGTAGCCTCAAAAGAGAACTTATAGGAGAATTTTCTTTCGTCAAAATTTTTCAGAAAATCACATTTTAAGGAAATCCCGCATCGTGCGAAATTATCTTGATTTTCCTAAACAACACCTTGTAACTCGAAAAGCTTTCGTGTTGCGTGTATGTCTAAGTGTGTAACCTCAAAAGAGAAGGCACAGGAGAGTTTTCTCTCGAAAGAATATGTAAGAATACCACGTTAATAGGAAATACAGTGTTGCAGAGTAAAGACAAATACATACCTATTGGAAACACTTTACGAGAAGAAATAACGCATCGTACAAAATTAGCTTGTATCTCCTAAACAACACGTTGTAACTCGAAAAGATTTGGTGTGGCGTGTACGTCTAAACATGTAGCCTCAAAAGAGAACCCATAGGAGAATTTTCTTTCGTCAAAATTTTTCAGAAAATCACGTTTTAAGGAAATCCCGCATCGTGCGAAATTATCTTGTTTTTCCTAAACAACACGTTGTAACTCGAAAAGCTTTCGTGTTGCGTGTATGCCTAAGTGTGTAGCCTCAAAAGAGAAGGCACAGGAGAGTTTTCTCTCGAACGAATATATAAGAATACCACATTATAAGGAAATACAGTTTTGCAGAGTAAAGACAAATACATATGTATTGGAAACACTTTAAGAGAAGAAATAGCGCATCGTACAAAATTAGCTTGTATCTCCTAAACAACACGTTGTAACTCGGAAAGATTTGGTGTGGCGTGTACGTCTAAACGTGTAGCCTCAAAAGAGAACCCATAGGAGAATTTTCTTTCCTCAAAATTTTTCAGACAATCACGTTTTAAGGAAATCCCACATCTTGCGAAATTATCTGGTTTTTCCTAAACCACACGTTGCAACTCAAAAAACTTTGGTGTTGCGCATATGTCTAAGTGTGTAGCCTCAAAAAAGAAGGCACAGGATAGTTTTCTCTTGAAAGAATATGTAAGAACACCAAGTTATAAGGAAATACAGTGTTGCAGAGTAAAGACAAATACATACGTATTGGAAACACTTTACGAGAAGAAATAACGCATCATACAAAATTAGCTTCTATCTCCTAAACAACACGTTGTAACTCGAAAGGAATTGGTGTGGCGTGTACGTCTAAACGTGTAGCCTCATAAGAGAACCCATAGGAGAATTTTCTTTCGTCAAAATTTTTCAGGATTTCCATAAAACCTGGTTTTCTGACAAATTTTGACCAAAGAAAATTCTCCTTTGGGTTCTCTTTTGAGGCTACACGTTTAGAAATGCACGCCACACCAAATCTTTTCGAGTTACAGCGTGTTGTTTAGGAGATACAAGCTAATTTTTACAATGCACTCTTTCTTATTGTAAAGTGTTTCCAATGCGTAGGTATTTCTCTTTACTCTGCAACACTGTATTTCCTCATAACGTGGTATTCTTACATATTCTTTCGCAGGAAACTGTCCTGTGCGTTCTCCTTTGAGGCTACAAGCTTAGACATACACGCAACACCAAAGCTTTTCGAGTTACAACGTGTTGTTTAGGAAAAACAAGATAATTTCGCATGATGTGGGATTTCCGTAAAACATGGTATTCTGAAAAATTTTGACGAAAGAAAATTCTCCTGTGGGTTCCCTTTTGAGGCTACACGTTTAGATGCAAACGTCACATCAAATCTTTTCGAGTTACAACGAGTTGTTTAGGAGGTACAAGCTAATTTTGTACCATGCGTTATTTCTGCTCGTAACGTGTTTCCAATACGTAAGTATTTGTCATTACTCTGCAACACTGTATTTCCTTATACCGTGGTATTCTTACATATTCTTTCGAGAGAAAACTCTCCTGTGCATTCTCTTTTGAGGCTACATGCTTAGACATACAAGCAACACCAAAGCTTTTCGAGTTACAACGTGTTGTTTAGGAAAAACAAGATAATTTCGCACGATGCGGGATTTCCTTAAAACGTGGCTTGCTGACAAATTTTTACCAAAGAAAATTCTCCGGTGGCTTCTCTCTTGAGGCTACACCTTTAGACTTACATGCCAAACAAAATCTTTTCGAGTTACAAGGTGTTGTTTAGGAGATACAAGCTAATTTTGTACAAATGCGTTATTTCTTCTCGTAAAGTTTTTCCAATACGTACGTATTTTTCTTTACTCTGCAACACTGTATTTCCTTATAATGTGGTTTTCTTACATATTCTTTCGAGAGAAAACTCTCCTGTGCGCTCTCTTTTGAGGCTACATTCTTAGACATACACGCAACACCAAAGCTTTTCAAGTTGCAACGTGTAGTTTAGGAAAAACAAGATAATTTCGCACGATGCGTGATTTCCTTAGAAAATGTTTTTCAGACAAATTTTGATGGAAGAAAATTCTCCTGTGGGTTCTCTTTTGAGGCTACACGTTTAGACGTACACACCACACCAAATATTTTCGAGTTACAACGTGTTGTTTAGGAGATGCAAGCTAATTTTGTACGATGCGTTATTTCTTCTCATAAAGTGTTTTCTATGCGTACATATTTGTCTTTATTCTGCAACACTGTATTTCCTTATAACTTGGTAGTCTTACATATTCTTTCGAGAGAAAACTCTTTTGTAATATGCGTTATTTCTTCTCGTAAAGTATTTACAATAACTACTTATTTATCTTTACTCTGCAACACTGTATTTACTTATAACGTGGTATTCTTACATATTCTTTCGAGAGAAAACTCTCCTGTGCATTCTCTTTTGAGGCTACACGCATAGACGTACACGCAACACCAAAGCTTTTCGAGTTACAATGTGTTGTTTAGGAAAAACAAGATAATTTTGCACGATACGGGATTTCCTTAATACATGGTTTTCTGACAAATTTTGACGAAAGAAAATTCTCCTGTGGGTTCTCTTTTGAGGCTACACGTTTAGACGTACACGCCACACCAAATCTTTCGAGTTACAAAGTGTTGTTTAGGAGATAAAAGCTTAATTTTTACGATGCTTTATTTCTTCTCATAAAGTGTTTCCAATACGTACATATTTGTCTTTACTCTGCAACACTGTATTTCCTTATAACATTGTATTCTTACATATTCTTTCGAGAGAAAACTCTCCTGTGCATTGTCTTTTGAGGCTACACGCTTAGACATACAGGCAACCCCAAAGCTTTTCGAGTTACAATGTGTTGTTTAGGAAAAACAAGATAATTTCGCACAATGAGGGATTTCATTAAAACGTGATTTCTGAAAAATTTTGACGAAAGAAAATTCTCCTGTCGGTCCTCTTTTGAGGCTACACATTTAGACGTACATGCCACACCAAATATTTTCGAATTCCAACGTGTTGTTTAGGAGATACAATCTAATTTTGTACCATGTGTCATTTCTTCTCGTAAAGTATTTACAATAACTACCTATTTATCTTTACTCTTCAACACGGTATTTCCTTATAACGTGGTATTCTTACATATTCTTTCGAGAGAAAACTCTCCTGTGCGTTCTCTTTTGAGGCTACACGCTTAGACATACACGCAACACCAAAGCTTTTCGAGTTACAACGTGTTGTTTAGGAAAAACAAGATAATTTCGCATGATGCGGGATTTCCTTAAAACGTGGTTTTCTGTCAAATTTTGACCAAAGAAAATTCTCCTTTTGGTTCTCTTTTGAGGCTACACATTTAGACGTACACGCCACACCAAATCCTTTCGAGTTACAAGGTGTTGTTTACGAGATACTAGCTAATTTTGTACGATGCGTTATTTCTTCTCATAAAGTTTTTCCAATACGTACGTATTTTTCTTTACTCTGCAACACTGTATTTCCTTATAACGTGGTATTCTTACATATTCTTTCGAGAGAATACTCTCCTGTGCGCTCTCTTTTGATGCTACATGCTTAGACATACACGCAACACCAAAGCTTTTCGAGTTACATTGTGCTGTTTAGGAAAAACAAGATAATTTCGCACGATGAGGGATTACCTTAAAACGTGGTTTTCTGAAAAATTTTGACGAAAGAAAATTCTCCTGTGGGTTCTCTTTTGAGGCTACACATTTAGACATACACGCCACACCAAATATTTTCGAATTACAACGTGTTGTTTAAGAGATACAAGCTAATTTTGTACCATGCGTTATTTTTTCTCGTAAAGTATTTACAATAACTACCTATTGATCTTTACTCTGCAACACTGTATTTCCTTATAACATGGTATTCTTACATATTTTTTCGAGAGAAAACTCTCCTGTGCGTTCTCTTTTGAAGCTACACTCTTAGACATACACGCAACACCAAAGCTTTACGAGTTACAAAGTATTGTTTAGGAAAAACAATATAATTTCGCACGATGAGGGATTTCCTTAAAACGTGATTTTCTGACAAATTTTGACCAAAGAAAATTCTCCTGTGGTTTCTCTTTTGAGACTACACGTTTGACGTACACGCCACACCAAATCCTTTCGAGTTACAAGGTGTTGTTTAGGAGATACAAGCTGATTTTGTAGGATGCGTTATTTCTTCTCGTAAAGTTTTTCCAATACGTACGTATTTTTCTTTACTCTGCAACACTGTATTTCCTTATAACGTGGAATTCTTACATATTCTTTCGAGAGAAAACTCTCCTGTGCGTTCTCTTTTGAGGCTAAACACTTAGACATACACGCAACACCAAAGCTTTTCGAGTTAAAACGCGTTGTTTAGGAAAAACCAGATAATTTCGCACGATGCGGGATTTCCTTAAAACGTGGTTTTCTGACAAATTTTGACCAATGAAAATTCTCTTGTGGGTTCTCTTTTGAGGCTACACGTTTGACGTACACGCCACACCAAATCCTTTCGAGTTACAAGGTGTTGTTTAGGAGATACAAGCTAATTTTGTAGGATGCGTTATTTCTTCTCGTAAAGTTTTTCCAATATGCACGTATTTTTCTTTACTCTGCAACACTGTATTTCCTCATAACGTGGTATTCTTACATATTCTTTCGAGAGAAAACTCTCCTGTGCGCTCTCTTTTGAGGCTACATGCTTAGTCATACACGCAACACCAAATCTTTTCGAGTTACAACGTATTGTTTAAGAGATACAAGCTAATTTTCAATGATGCATTATTTCTTCTCGTAACGTTTAAGTGTTTCCAAAAGGTACATATTTTTCTTTACTTTGCAACACTGTATTTCCTTATGACGTGGTATTCTTACATATTTTTTCGAGAGAAAACTCTCCTGTGCGTTCTCTTTTGAGGCTACACGCTTAGACATACACGCAACACCAAAGATTTTCGAGTTACAACGTGCTGTTTAGGAGATATAAGCTAATTTTGAATGATGCGTTATTTCTTATCCTAAAGTGTTTCCAAAACGTACGTATTTGTCTTTCCTCTACAACACTGTATTTCCTTATAACATGGTATTCGTACATATTCTTTCGAGACAAAACTCTCCTGTGCATTCTCTTTTGAGGCTACACGCTTAGACATACACGCACACCAATGCATTTCGAGTTAGATCGTGTTGTTTATGAAAAACAAGATAATTTCGCAAGATGCGGGAATTCCTTAAAACGTGGTTTTCTGACAAATTTTGACGAAAGAAAATTCTCCAGTGGGTTTTCATTTGAGGCTACACGCTTAGACGTACACGCCACACCAAATCTTTTCGAGTTACAACGTGTTGTTTAGGAGATACAAGCTAATTTTTTACGATGCTTTATATCTTCTCGTAAAGTTTAAGTGTTTCCAAAAGCTACATATTTATCTTTAATTTGCCACACTGTATTTCCTTATAACGTGGTATTCTTACATACTCGTTCGAGAGAAATCTCTCCTGTGCGTTCTCTTTTGAGGCTACATGCTTAGACATACATGCAACATCAAAAATTTTCAAGTTACAATGTGTTGTTTAGGAAAAACAAGATAGTTTCGCACGATGCGAGATTTCCTTAATAAGTGGTTTTCTGACAAATTTTGACGAAAGAAAATTCTCCTGTGGGTTCTCCTTTGAGGCTACACGTTTAGACGTACACGCCACACCAACTCTTTTCGAGTTACAATGTGTTGTTTAGGAGATACAAACTAAATTTTACGATGCGTTATTTCTTCTCGTAAAGTGTTTCAAATACATACGTATTTGTCTTTACTCTGCAAAATTTTATTTCCTTATAATGTGGTATTCTTACATGTTCTTTCGAGAGAAAACTCTCCTGTGAGTTCTCTTTTGAGGCTACACGCTTAGACATACACGCAACATCAAAGCTTTTCGAGTTACAACGTGTTGTTTAGGAAAAACATGATAATTTCTCACGATGAGTGATTTCCTTAAAACATGGTTTTCTGACAAATTTTAACGAAAAACAATTCTCCTGTGGGTTCTCTTTTGAGGCTACACATTTAGACGTACACGCCACACCAAATCTTTTCGAGTTACAACATGTTGTTTAGGAGATACAAGCTAATTTTGTACGATGCATTATTTCTTCTCGTAAAGTGTTTCCAATACGTACTAATTTGTCTTTACTCTGCATCACTGTATTTCCTTATAACGTGGTATTCTTACATATTCTTTCGAGAGAAAAGTCTCCTGTGCGTTCTCTTTTGAGGCTACATGATTAGACATACACGCAACACCAAAGTTTTCGAGTTACAACGTGTTGTTTAGGAAAAACAAGATAATTTCGCACGATGCGGGATTTCCTTAAAACGAGGTTTTCTGACAAATTTTGACCAAAGAAAATTCTCCTGTGTGTTCTCTTTTGAGGCTACACGTTTAGACGTACACGCCACACCAAATCTTTTCGAGTAACAACATGTTGTTTAGGAGATACGAGCTAAATTTTTGCGATGCATTCTTTCTTCCTGTGCCTTCTCTTTTGAGGCTACATGCTCATAAATGCGCGCAACACCAAAGCTTTTCGAGTTACAACGTGTTGTTTAAGAGATACAAGCTAATTTTGTACTATGCTTTACTTCTCGTAAAGTTTAAGTGTTTCCAAAAGGTACGTATTTGTCTTTACTTTGCAGCACTGTATTTTCTTATAACGTGTTATTCTTATATATTCTTTCGAGAGAAAACTCTCCTGTGCGTTCTCTTTTCTGACAAATTTTAATGAAAGAAAATTCTCCTGTGGCTTCTCTTTTGAGGCTACACGTTTAGACGTACATGCCAAACCAAATCTTTTCGAATTACAAAGTGTTGTTTAGGAGACACAAGCTAATTTTGTACGATGCATTATTTCTTCTTGTAAAGTGTTTCCAATAGGTACATATTTGTCTTTACTCTGCAACACTGTATTTCCTTATAATGTGCGGGATTTCCTTAAAACATGGTTTTCTGACAAATTTTGACCTAAGACAATTCTCCTGTGGGTTCTCTTTTGAGGCTACACGTTTAGACGTACATGCCACACCAAATCTTTTCGGTTACAACGTGTTGTTTAGGAGATACAAGCTAATTTTTTATGATGCGTTATTTCTTCTCGTATAGTGTTTCCAATACGTACATGTTTGTCTTTACTCTGAAACACTGTAATTCCTTATAACGTGGTTTTCTTACATATTCTTTCGAGAGAAAACTCTCCTGTGCGTTCTCTTTTGAGGCTACACACTTAGACATACATGCAACACCAAAGCTTTTCGAGTTACAACGTGTTGTTTAGGAAAAACAAGATAATTTCGCACAATGCGGGATTTCCTTAAAACGTGGTTTTCTGAAAAATGTTGACAAAAGAAAATTTTCCTGTGAGTTCCCGTTTGAGGCTAGACGTTTAGACGTACACGCCACACCAAATCTTTTCGAGTTACAAAATGTTGTTTAGGAGATACAAGCTAATTTTTGTGATGCGTTATTTCTTCTCATAAAGTGTTTCGAATATGAATGTATTTGTCTTTACTCTGCAACACTGTATTTCCTTATAACGTGGTATTCTTATATATTCTTTCCAGAGAAAACTCTCCTGTGCCTTCTCTTTTGAGGCTACACGCTTTGAAATGCACGCAACACCAAAGCTTTTCGAGTTACAAAGTGTTGTTTAAGAGATACAAGCTAATTTTGTACGATGCGTTATTTCTTCTCGTAAAGTTTAAGTGTTTCCAATATGTACATATTTGTCTTTATTCTACAACACTGTAATTCCTTATAACATGGTATTCTTACTTATTCATTCGAGAGAAAACTCTCCTCTGCGTTCTCTTTTGAGGCTACACGCTTAGACATACACGCAACACCAAAGCTTTTCGAGTTACGACGTGTTGTTTAGGAAAAACAAGAATATTTCGCACTATGCAGGATTTCCTTAAAAGGTGGTTTTCTGACAAATTTTGACGAAACAAAATTCTCCTGTGGGTTCTCTTTTGAGGCTACACGTTAAGATGTACACGCCACACCAAATGTCTTCAAGTTACAGCGTGTTGTTTAGGAGATTCAAGCTAATTTTGTACGATGCATTATTTCTTCTCCTAAAGTGTTTCCAATACGTACATATTTGTCTTTACTCTGCAACACTTTATATCCTTATAACATGGTATTCTTACATATTATTTCGAGAGAAAACTCTCCTGTGCCTTCTCTTTGGAGGCTACACACTTAGACATACACGCAACACGAAAGCTTTTCGAGTTACAACGTGTTGTTTAGGAAAAAAAAGATAATTTTGCACGATGCGGGATTTCCTTAAAACGTGATTTTCTGAAAAATTTTGACGAAAGAAAATTCTCCTATGGGTTCTCCTTTGTGGCTACACGTTTAGACGTACACGCCACACCAATTCATTTCGAGTTACAACGTGTTGTTTAGGAGATACAAGCTAATTTTGTAAGCTGCATCGTGAAAAATTATCTTGTTTTTCCTAAACAACACGTTGTAACTCGAAAAGCTTTGGTATTGCGTGTATGTGTGAGCATGTAGCCTCTAAAGACAATGCACAGGAGAGTTTTCTCTCGAAAGAACATGTAAGAATACAACATTATAAGGAAATACAGTGTTGCAGAGTAAAGACAAATACGTACGTATTGGAAACACTTTACGAGAAGAAATAACGCATCGTACAAAATTAGCTGTATCTCCTAAACAACACGTGGTAACTCGAAAGGATTTGGTGTGGCATGTACCTCTAAACGTGTAGCCTCAAAAGAGAACCCACAGGAGAATTTTCTTTCGTCAAAATTTCTCAGAACACCACGTTTTAAGGAAATCCCGCATCGTGGGAAATTATCTTGTTTTTCATAAACAACACGTTGTAACTCGAAAAGCTTTGGTGTTGTCTGTATGTCTAAGTGTGTAGCCTCAAAGGGGAACGCACAGGATAGTTTTCTATCGAAAGAATATGTAAGAATACCACGTTATAACGAAATAAAATGTTGCAGAGTAAAGACAATTAAGTACGTATCGGAAACACTTTACAAGAAGAAATAACGCATCGTACAAAATTTGCTTGTATCTCCTAAACAACAAGTTGTAACTCGAAAAGATTTGGTGTGGCATGTACGTCTAAACCTGTAGCCTCAAAAGACAACCCACAGGAGAACTTTCTTTCGTCAAAATTTGTCAGAAAACCACGTTTTAAGGAAATCCCGCATAGTGCAAAATTATCTTGTTTTTCCTGAACAACATGTTGTAACTCGAAAAGCTTTGGTGTTGCGTGTATGAGTGAGCATGTAGCCTCTAAAGAGAATGCACAGGAGAGTTTTCTCTCGAAAGAACATGTAAGAATTCAACATTATAAGGAAATACAGTGTTGCAGTGTAAAGACAAATACGTACGTTTGGAAACACTTTACGAGAAGAAATAACGCATCGTACAAAATTAGCTTGTATCTCCTAAACAACACGTGGTAACTCGAAAGGATTTGGTGTGGCATGTACCTCTAAATGTGTAGCCTCAAAAGAGAACCCACAGGAGAATTTTCTTTCGTCAAAATGTGTCAGAACACCACGTTTATGGAAATCCCGCATCGTGCGAAATTATCTAGTTTTTCATAAACAACACGTTGTAACTCGAAAAGCTTTGGTGTTGCCTGTATGTCTAAGTGTGTAGCCTCAAAGGGGAACACACAGGATAGTTTTCTATCGAAAGAATATGTAAGAATACCACGTTATAAGGAAATACAATGTTGCAGAGTAAAGACAAATGCGTATGTATTAGAAACATTTTACGAGAATAATTAACACATCGTAAAAAATTAGCTTGTATCTCCTAAACAACACGTTGTAACTCGACATGATTTGGTGTGTCCTGTATGTCTAAATGTGTAGCCTCAAAAGAGAACCCACAGGAGAATTTTCTTTCGTCAAAATTTTTCAGAAAACCTCGTTTTAAGGAAATCCCGCATTATGCGAAATCATCTTCTTTTTCCTAAACAACATGTTGTAACTCGAAAAGCTTTGCTGTTGCTTGTATGTGTAAGCGTGGAGCCTCAAAAGAGAAGGCACAGGAGAGTTTTCTCTCGAAAGAATATGTAAGAATACCACGTTATAAGGAAATACAATTTTGCAGAGTAACGACAAATAAGTACTTATTGGAAACACTTTATGAGAAGAAATAACTCATCGTACAAGTTTAGCTTGTATCTCCTAAACAACATGTTGTAACTCGAAAAGATTTGGTGTGACGTGTACGTCTAAACATGTAGCCACAAAAGAGAACCCACAGGAGAACTTTCTGTGGTCAAAATTTTTCAGAAAACCACGTTTTATGGAAATCTCGCATCGTGCGAAATTATCTTGTTTTTCCTAAACAATACTTTGTAACTCGAAAAGATTTGGCGTTGCGTGTATGTCTAAGAATGTAGCCTCAAAAGAGAACGCACAGGAGAGTTTTCCCTCGAAAGAATATGTAAGAATACCACGTTATAAGGAAATACAGTGTTGCAGAGTAAAGACAGATAAGTACTTATTGGAAACACTTTACAAGAAGAAATAACGCATCGTACAAAATTTGCTATTATCTCCTAAACAACAAGTTGTAACTCGAAATATTTGGTGTGGCTCGTACGCCTAAATGTGTAGCCTCAAAAGAGAAGACACAGGAGAATTTTCTTTCGTCAAAATTTGTCTGAACACCAAGTTTTAAGGAAATCCCGCATCGTGCGAAATTATCTTGTTTTTCATAAACAACACGTTGTAACTCGAAAAGCTTTGGTGTTGCCTGTATGTCTCAGTGTGTAGCCTCAAAAGGGAACACACAGGATAGTTTTCTCTCGAAAGAATATGCAAGAATACCACGTTATAAGGAAATACAGTGTTGCAGAGTAAAGACAAATATGTACGTATTGGAAACACTTTACGAGAAGAAATAACGCATCGTACAAAATTAGCATGTATCTCCTAAACAACACGTGTTAACTCGAAAGGATTAGGTGTGGCGTGCACGTCTAAACGTGAAGCCTCAAAAGAGAACCCACAGAGTAATTTTCTTTCATCAAAATTTGTCAGAAAATCATGTTTTAAGGAAATCAGGCATCGTGCGAAATTATCTTGTTTTTTATAAACAACTCGTTGTAACTCGAAAAGCTATGGTGTTGCCTCTATGTCTAAGTGTTTAACCTCAAAAGGGAACGCACAGGATAGTTTTCTCTCGAAAGAATATGTAAGAATATCACGTTATAAGGAAATACAATGTTGCAGAGTAAAGACAAATACGTACATATTGGAAACACGTTACGAGAAGAATTAACGCATTATAAAATATTAGCTTGTCTCTCCTAAACAACATGTTGTAACTCGAAAAGATTTGGTGGCATGTACGTTTAAATATGTAGCCTCAAAAGAGAACCCACAGGAGAATTTTCTTTCGTAAAAAAATTTCAGAAAACCAGGTTTTAAGGAAATCCCGCATCGTGCGAAATCATCTTCTTTTTCCTAAACAACATGTTTTAACTCGAAAAGCTTTGGTGTTGCGTGTTTGTCTAATCGTGTAGCCTCAAAAGAGAATGCACAGGAGAGTTTTCCCTCGAAAGAATATGTAAGAATACCATGTTTTAAGGAAATACAGTGTTGCAGAGTAATGACAAATATGTACGTTTTGGAAACACTTTACGAGAAGAAATAACACATCGTACAATATTTGCTTGTATCTCCTAAACAACACGTTGTAACTCAAAAATAGTTGGTGTGGCTCGTACGTCTACACGTGTAGCCTCAAAAGAGAACCCACAGGAGAACTTTCTTTCGTCAAAATTTGTCAGAAAACCACGTTTTAAGGAAATCCCGCATCGTACAAAATTATTTTGTTTTTCCTAAACAACACGTTGTAATTCGAAAAGCTTTAGTGTTGCGTGTATGTCTGAGCATATAGCCTGTAAAGAGAATGCACAGGAGAGTTTTCTCTCGAAAGAACATGTAAGAATACAACGTTATAAGGAAATACAGTGTTGCAGAGTAAAGACAAATATGTACGTATTGGAAACACTTTACGAAAAGAAATAACGCATCATACAAAATTAGCTTGTATCTCCTAAACAACACGTGGTAACTCGAAATGATTTGGTGTGGCATGCACGTCTAAACGTGTAGCCTCAAAAGAGAAGCCACAGGAGAATTTTCCTTCTTCAAAATTTGTCAGAAAACCACGTTTTAAGGAAATCCTGCATCGTGCGAAATTATCTTGTTTTCCATAAACAACACGCTGTAACTCGAAAAGCTTTGGTGTTGCCTGTATGTCTAAGTGTGTAGCCTCAAAATGGAACGCACAGGATCGTTTTCTCTCGGAGGAACATGTAAGAATACCACGTTATAAGGAAATATAATGTTGCAAAGACAAATAGGTACTTATTGGAAACACTTTATGAGAATAATTAACACATCGTAAAAAATTAGCTTGTATGTCCTAAGCAACACATTGTAATTCGAAAAGATTTGGTGTGGCTCGTACCTCTACACGTGTAGCCTCAAAAGAGAACCCACAGGAGAACTTTCATTCGTCAAAATTTTTCAGAAAACCACCTTCTATGGAAATCTCGCATCGTGCTAAATTATCTCGTTTTTCCTAAACAACACATTGTAACTCGAAAAGCTTTGGCATTGCGTGTTTGTCTAAGCGTGTCGCCTCAAAGAGAACGCACATGAGAGTTTTCCCTAGAAATAATACGTAAGAAAACCACGTTATAAGGAAATACAGTGTTGCAGATTAAAGACAAAAAGTACGTATTGAAAACACTTTACGAGAAGAAATAATGCATCGTACAAAATTAGCTTGTATCTCCTAAACAACACGTGGTAACTTGAAAGGATTTGGTGTGGCGTGTACGTCTAAACGTGTAGCCTCAAAAGAGAACCCACAGGAGAATTTTCTTTCTTCAATATTTTTCAGAAAACCACTTTTTAAGGAAATCCCGCATTGTGCGAAATCATCTTCTTTTTCCTAAATAACATGTTGTAACTCAAAAAGCTTTGGTGTTGCGTGTATGTGTAAGCGTGGAGCCTCAAAAGAGAAGGCACTGGAGAGTTTTCTCTCGAAAGAATATGTAAGAATACCACGTTATAAGGAAATACAATTTTGCAGAGTAAAGACAAATAAGGACATATTGGAAACACTTTATGAGAAGAAATAACGCATCTTACAATATTAGCTTGTATCTCCTAAACAACACGTTGTAACTCGAAAATATTTGGTGTGACGTGTACGTCTAAAAGTGTAGCCTCAAACGAGAACCCACAGGAGAATTTTCTTTCATCAAAATTTTTCAGAAAACCACGTTTTATGGAAATCTCGCATCGTGCGAAATTATCTTGTTTTCCTAAACAACACGTTGTAACTCGAAAAGCTTTGGCGTTGCATATTTGTCTAAGTGTGTAGCCTCAAAAGAGAACGCACAGTGAGTTTTCTCTCGAAAGAATATGTAAGAATACCATGTTATAAGGAAATACATTGTTGCAGAGTAAAGACAAATACTACTGGAAACACTTTAAGAGAAGAAATAAAGCATCATAAAAAATTAGCTTGTATCTCCTAAACAACACGTTGTAACTCGAGTAGATTTGGTGTGGCTCCTACCTCTACACGTGTAGCCTCAAAAGATAACCCACAGGAGAACTTTCTTTGGTCAAAATTTTTCAGAAAACCACGTTTTATGGAAATCTCGCATAGTGCGGAATTATCTTGTTTTTCCTAAACAACACATTGTAACTCGAAATGCTTTGGCGTTTCGTGTATGTCTAAGCGTGTAGCCTCAAAAGAGAACGCACAGGAGAGTTTTCTCTCCAAAGAATATGTAAGAATACCACTTTATAAGGGAATACAGTGTTGCAGAGTAAAGACAACTACGTAAGTATTGGAAACACTTTAAGAGAAGAAATAACACATCGTACAAAATTAGCTTGTATCTCCTAAACAACACGTGGTAACTCGAAAAGATTTGGTGTGGCTCGTACTTCTACACGTGTAGCCTCAAAAGAGAACAGACAGGAGACATTTCTTTCGTCAAAATTTTTCAGAAAACCACGTTTTATGGAAATCCTGCATCGTGCGAAATTATCTTGTTTTCCTAAACAACACGTTGTAACTCGAAAAGCTTTGGCGTTGCGTATTTGTCTAAGAGTGTAGCCTCAAAAGAGAACGCACAGGCAAGTTTTCTCTCGAAAGAATATGTAAGAATACCATGTTATAAGGAAATACATTGTTGCAGAGTAAAGACAAATACTACTGGAAACACTTTAAGAGAAGAAATAACACATCGTGCAAAATTAGCTTGTATCTCCTAAACAACACGTTGTAACTCGAATAGATTTGGTGTGTCTCGTACCTCTACATGTGTAGCCTCAACAGAGAACCCACAGGAGAACTTTCTTCCCTCAAAATTTTTCAGAAAACCACGTTTTATGGAAATCTCGCATCGTGCGTAATTATCTTGTTTTTCCTAAACAACACATTGTAACTCGAAAAGCTTTGGCGTTGCTTGTATGTCTAAGCGTGTAGCCTCTAAAGAGAACGCACAGGAGAGTTTTCTCTCGAAAGAATATGTAAGAATACAAAGTTATAAGGAAATACAGTGTTGCAGAGTAAAGACAAATACGTACATGTTGGAAACACTTAATGAGAAGAAATAACGTATCTTAAAATATTAGCTTGTATCTCGTAAACCACACGTGGTAACTCGAAAGGATTTGGTGTGGCGTGTACGTCTAAACGTGTAGCCTCAAAAGAGAACCCACTGAAGAATTTTCTTTCGTCAAAATTTTTCAGAAAACTACCTTTTAAGGAAATCCCGCATCGTGCGAAATTATCTGGTTTTTCATAAACAACACGTTGTAACTCAGAAAGCTGTGGTGTTGCCTGTATGTCTAAGTGTGTAGACTAAAAAGGGAACACACAGGATAGTTTTCTCTCGAACGAATATGTAAGAATACCACGTTATAAGGAAATACAGTGTTGCAGAGTAAAGACAAATAAGAACGTATTGGAAACACTTTAAGAGAAGAAGTAACTCATCTTACAAAATTACCTTGTATCTCCGTAACAACACGTTGTAACTCGAAAAGATTTGGTGTGCCGTGTACGTCTAAACGTGTAGCCTCAAAAGAGAACCCACAGGAGAATTTTCTTTCGTCAAAATTTTTCAGAAAGCCACATTTTAAGGAAATCCCGCATCGTGCGAAATCATCTTCTTTTTCCTAAACAACATGTTGTAACTCGAAAAGCTTTGGTGTTGTGTGTATGTGTAAGCGTGGAGCCTCAAAAGAGAAGGCACAGGAGAGTTTTCTCTCGAAAGATTATGTAAGAATACCACGTTATAAGGAAATACAATTTTGCAGAGTAAAGACAAATAAGTACATATTGGAAACACTTTACAAGAAGAAATAACGCATCGTACAAAATTAGCTTGTGTCTCCTAAACAGCACGTTGTAACTCGAAAAGATTTGGTGTGACGTGTACGTCTAAGCGTGTAGCATCAAAAGGGAACCCACAAGAGAATTTTCTTTCATCAAAATTTGTCAGCAACCACGTTTTAAGGAAATCTCGCATCATGAGAAATTATCTTGTTTTTCCTAAACAACACGTTGTAACTCGAAAAACTTTGGTGTTGCGTGTATGTCTAAGCATGTAGCCTCAAAACAGAATGTAAAGGAGAGTTTTTTCTCGAAAGAATATGTAAGAATACCACGTTATAAGGAAATACAGTGTTCCAGAGTAAAGACAAATACGTACATATTGGAAACACATTACGAGAAGAAATAACGCATCGTACAAAATTAGCTTGTATCTCCTAAACAACACGTTGTAACTGGAAAAGATTTGGTGTGGCTTGTACGTCTAAACGTGTAGCCTCAAAAGAGAACACACAGGAGAATTTTCTTTCGTTAAAATTTTTCAGAAAGCCACGTTTTAAGGAAATCCCGCATCGTGCGAAATCACCTTCTTTTTCCTAAAAAACATGTTGTAACTCGAAAAGCTTTAGTGTTGCGTGTATGTCTAAGCGTGGAGCCTCAAAAGAGAAGGCACAGGAGAGTTTTCTCTCGAAAGAATATGTAAGAATACCACGTTATAAGGAAATACAATTTTTCAGAATAAAGACAAATAAGTACATATTGGGAACTCTTTACAAGAAGAAATAACGCATCATACAAAATTAGCTTGTATCTCCTAAACAACACGTTGTAACTCAAAAGGATTTGGTGTGACGTGTACGTCTAAATGTATAGCCTCAAAAGAGAACCCACAGGTGAATTTTCTTTCATCAAAATTTGTCAGAAACCACGTTTTAAGGAAATCTCGCATCGTGCGAAATTATATTGTTTTTCCTAAATAACATGTTCTTACTCGAAAAGGTTTGGTGTTGCGTGAATGTCTAAGTGTGTAACCTCAAAAGAGAACGCACAGGATAGTTTTCTCTCGAAAGAATATGTAAGAATACCACGTTATAAGGAAATACAATGTTGCAGAGTAAAGGCAAATACGTATGTATTGGAAACACATTACGAGAAGAATTAACGCATCGTAAAAAATTAGGTTTTATCTCCTAAACAAGACGTTGTAACTCGAAAAGATTTGGTGTTGCATGCACGTCTAAACGTGTAGCCTCAATAGAGAACCTACAGGAGAATTTTCTTTCTTCAAATTTTTTCAGAAAACCACGTTTTAAGGAAATCCCGCATCGTGGGAAATCATCTTCTTTTTCTAAACAACATGTTGTAACTCAAAAAGCTTTGGTGTTGCGTGTATGTGTAAGCGTGGAGCCTCAAAAGAGAAGGCACAGGAGAGTTTTCTCTCGAAAGAATATGTAAGAATACCACGTTATAAGGAAATACAATTTTGCAGAGTAAAGACAAATAAGTACATATTGGAAACACTTTACCAGAAGAAATAACGCATCGTACAAAATTAGCTTGTATCTCCTAAACTTCACGAGGTAACTCGAAAGGATTTGGTGTGGCGTGTACGTCTAAATGTGTAGCCCCAAAAGAGAACACACAGGAGAATTTTCTTTTTTCAAAATTTTTCAGAACACCACGTTTTAAGGAAATCCCGCATCGTGTGAAATCATCTTCCTTTTCCTAAACAACATGTTGTAACTCGAAAAGCATTGGTGTTGCGTGTATGTGTAAGTGTGTAGCCTGAAAAGAGAAGGCACAAGAGAGTTTTCTCTCAAAAGAATATGTAGGAATACCATGTTATAAGGAAATACAATTTTGCAGAGTAAAGACAAATAAGTACATATTGGAAACACTTTACGAGAAGAAATAACGCATCGTTCAAAATTACCTTGTATCTCCTAAACAACACGTTGAAACTCGAAAAGATTTGGTGTGACGTATACGTCTAAAAGTGTAGCCTCAAACGAGAACCCACAGGAGAATTTTCTTTCATCAAAATTTGTCAGAAACCACGTTTTAAGGAAATCTTGCATCGTGCGAAATTATCTTGTTTTTCCTAAACAACACGTTGTAACTCGAAAAGCTTTGGTGTTGCGTGTATGTCTAAGCGTGTAGCCTCAAAAGAGAAGGCACAGGAGACTTTTCTCTCGAAAGAATATGTAAGAATACCACGTTATAAGGAAATACCGTGTTGAAGAGTAAAGACAAATACTATTGGAAACACTTTAAGAGAAGAAGTAACACATCATAAAAAATTAGCTTCTATCTCCTAAACAACACGTTGTAACTCGAAAAGATTTGGTGTGGCTTGTACCTCTACACGTGTAGCCTCAAAAGAGAACCCACAGGATAACTTTCTTCCCTCAAAATTTTTCAGAAAACCACATTTTATGGAAATCTCGCATCGTGCGAAATTTTCTTGTTTTTCCTAAA
>NW_026263363.1:0-107000 GCF_947179515.1 Apodemus sylvaticus
TGTATTTCCTTATAACGTGGTATTCTTACATATTCTTTCGAGAGAAAACTATCCTGTGCGTTCCCTTTTGAGGCTACACACTTAGATATACAGGCAACACCAAAGCTTTTCGAGGTACAACGTGTTGTTTATGAAAAACAAGATAATTTCGCACGATGCGGGATTTCCTTAAAACATGGTTTTCTGACAAATTTTGAAGAAAGAAAATTCTCCTGTGGGTTCTCTTTTGAGGCTGCACGTGTAGACGTACGAGCCTCACCAAATCTTTTCGAGTTCCAACGTGTTGTTTAGGAGATACAAGCTAATTTTGTACGACACGTTATTTCTTCTCTTAAAGTGTTTCCAATACGTACGTATTTGTCTTTACTCTGCAACACTGTATTTCCTTATGACGTAGTATTCTTACATATTCTTTCGAGAGAAAACTCTCCTGGGTGTTCTCTTTTGAGGCTACATGCTTAGACATACACGCAACAGCAAAGGTTTTCGAGTTACAATGTGTTGTTTAGGAAAAATAAGATAATTTCGCACGATGCGAGATTTCCTTAAAACGTGGTTTCTGACAAATTTTGATGAAAGAAAATTCTCCTGTGGGTTCTCTTTTGAGGCTACACGTTTAGACGTACACCTCACACCAAATCTTTTCGAGTTACAACGTGTTGTTTAGGAGATACAAGCTAATTTTATACGATGCGTTATTTCTTCCCGTAAAATATTTCCAATTTGTACTTATTTGTCTTTACTCTGCAAAATTGTATTTCCTTATAATGTGGTATTCTTACATATTCTTTCGAGAGAAAACTCTTCTGTGCCTTCTCTTTTCAGGCTCCACACTTAGACATACACGCAACACTTAAGCTTTTCGAGTTACAACATGCTGTTTAGGAAAAAGATGATTTCGCACAATGCGGGATTTCTTTAAAACGTGGTTTTCTGAAAAATTTTGACGAAAGAAAATTCTCCTGTGGGTTCTCTTTTGAGGCTACACGTTTAGACGTGCACGCTACAGCAAATCTTTTCGAGTAACAATGTGTTGTTTAGGAGATTCAAGCTAATTTTGTACTATGCGTTAATTCTTCTCGTAAAGTTTTTCCAATATGTAAGTATTTGTCTTTACTCTGCCACACTGTATTTCCTTATAACGTGGTATTCTTACATATTCTTTCGAGAGAAATCTATCCTGTGCGTTCCCTTTTGAGGCTACACACTTAGATATACAGGCAACACCAAAGCTTTTCGAGGTACAACGTGTTGTTTATGAAAAACAAGATAATTTCGCACGATGCGGGATTTCCTTAAAACGTGGTTTTCTGACAAATTTTGAAGAAAGAAAATTCTCCTGTGCTTTCTCTTTTGAGGCTACACGTTTAGACGTACACACCACACCAAATCCTTTCGAATTACCACATGTTGTTTAGGAGATACAAGCAAATTTTGTACGATGCAATATTTCTTCTCGTAAATTTTTCCAATACTTACGTATTTGTCTTTACTCTGCAACATTGTATTTCCTTATAACGTTGTATTCTTACATGTTCTTTCGAGAGAAAACTCTCCTGTGCGTTCTCTTTAGAGGCTCCATGCTTACACATACACGCAACACCAAAGCTTTTCGAGGTATAACGTTTTGTTTAGCAAAAAGAAGATGATTTCGCACGATACGGGATTTCCTTAAAACGTGGTTTTCTGACAAATTTTGAAGAAAGAAAATTCTCCTGTGGGTTCTCTTTTGAGGCTACATGTTTAAATGAACACGCCACACCAAATCTTTTCGAGTTACAATGTGTTGTTTTGGAGATACAAGCTAATTTTGTACGATGCGTTAATTCTTCTCCTAAAGTGTTTCCAATATGTACTTATTTGTCTTTACTCTGCAAAATTGTATTTCCTTATAACGTGGTATTCTTACATATTCTCTCAAGAGAAAACTCTCCTGTGCCTTCTCTTTTGAGGCTCCACGCTTACACATACACGCAACACCAATGCTTTTATAGTTACAACATGTTGTTTAGGAAAAAGAAGGTGATTTCGCACGATGCGGAATTTCCTTAAAACGTGGTTTTCTGAAAAATTTTGAAGAAAGAAAATTCTCCTGTGGGTTCTCTTTTGAGGCTACACGTTTAGACGTACACACCACACCAAAAGTTTCGAGTTACAACTTGTTGTTTAGGAGATACAACCTAATTTTGTACTATGCATTAATTCTTCTCGTAAAGTGTTTCCAATACGTACGTGTTTCTCTTTACTCTGCAACACTGTATTTCCTTATAACGTGGTATTCTTACATATTCTTTCGAGAGAAACTCTCCTGTGTGTTCTCTTTTGAGGCTACATGCTTAGACAAACACGCAACACCAGAGCTTTTCGAGTTAAAACGTGTTGTTTAGGAAAAAATAGATAATTTCGCTCGATGCGAGATTTCCATAAAACGTGGTTTCTGACAAATTTTGATGAAAGAAAATTCTCCTGTGGGTTCTCTTTTGGGGCTACACGTTTAGACGTACACGTCACACCAAATCTTTTCGAGTTACAACGTGTTGTTTAGGAGATACAAGCTATTTTGTACGATGCGTTATTACTTCTCGTAAAGTGATTCCAATATGTACTTAATTGCCTTTACACTGCAAAATTGTATTTCTTTATAACGTGGTATTCTTACATATTCTTTCGAGAGAAAACTCTCCTGTGCGTTCTCTTTTGAGGCTCCACGCTTAGACATACAGGCAACACCAAAGCTTTTCGAGTTACAACATGTTGTTTAGGAAAAAGAAGATGATTTGGCACCATGCGGGATTTCCTTAAAACGTGGTTTTCTGAAAAATTTTAACGAAAGAAAATTCTCCTGTGGGTTCTCTTTTGAGGGTACACGTTTAGACGTACACGCCACACCAAATCTTTTCGAGTTACAACGTGTTGTTTAGGAAATACAAGCTAATTTTGTACTGTGCTTTAATTCTTCTCGTAAAGTGTTTCCAATACGTACGTGTTTGTCTTTACTCTGCAACACTGTATTTCCTTATAACTTGGTATTCTTACATATTCTTTTGAGAGAAAACTCTCCTGTGCGTTCTCCTTTGAGGCTACATGCTTAGACATACACATAACGCCAGAGCTTTTCGAGTTACAACGTGTTGTTTAGGGAAAACAAGATAGTTTCGTACGATGCGAGATTTCCTTAAAACGTGGTTTCTGACAAATTTTGATGAAAGAAAATTCTCCTGTCGGTTCTCTTTTGAGGCTACACGTTTAGACGTACACGTCACACCAAATCTTTTCGAGTTACAACGTGTTGTTTAGGAGATACAAGCTAATTTTGTACGATGCGTTATTTCTTCTTGCAAAGTGTTTCCAATACATATGTATTTGTCTTTACTCTTCAACACTGTATTTCCTTATAACGTTGAATTCTTACGTGTTCTTTCGAGAGAAAACTCTCCTGTGCCTTCTCTTTTGAGGTTCCACGCTTAGACCTACACGCAACACCAAAGCTTTTTGAGTTAAAACATGTTGTTTAGGAAAAAGAAGATGATTTGGCATGATGCGGGATTTCCTTAAAACCTGGTTTTCTGAAAAATTTTGACGAAAGAAAATTCTCCTGTGGGTTCTCATTTGAGGCTACACGTTTAGATATACATGCCACACCAAATCTTTTCGAGTTACAACGTGTTGTTAAGGAGATACATGCTTATTTTGTAAGACGCGTTAATTCTTCTAGTAAAGTGTTTCCTATACGTACGTATTTGTCTTTACTCTGCAACACTGTATTTCCTTATTCGTGGTATTCTTACATATTCTTTCGAGAGAAAACTATCCTGTGTGTTCCCTTTTGAGGCTACACACTAAGACATACATGCAACACCAAAGCTCTTCGAGTTACAACGTGTTGTTTAGGAAAAACAAGATAATTTCGCACGATGCGGGATTTCCTTAAAACGTGATTTTCTGAAAAATTTTGATGAAAGAAAATTCTCCTATGGGATCTCTTCTGAGGCTACACCTTTAGACATACATGCCACACCAATTCTTTTCGAGTTACAACGTGTTGTTTAGGAGATACAAGCTAATTTTGTACGATGCATTATTTCTTCTCATAAAGTGTTTCCAATACTTATGTTTTTGTCTTTACTCTGCAACATTCGGTATTTCTTCTCGCATGGTAAAAAATTAGCTTGTATCTCCTAAACAACACGTTGTAACTCGAAAAGATTTGTTGTGGCGTTTACATATAAACGTGTAGCCTCAAAAGTGAACCCACAGGAGAATTTTCTTTCGTCAAAATTTTCCAGAAAACCACGTTTTATGGAAATCCCGCATCGTGCGAAATTATCTTGTTTTTCCTAAACAATACCTTGTACCTCGAAAAGTTTTGGTGTTGCGTGTATGTCTAAGCGTGTAGCCTCAAAAGAGAACGCACAGGGGAGTTTTCTCTCGAAAGAATATATAAGAATACAACGTTATATGGAAATACAGTGTTGCAGAGTAAAGACAAATATGTACGTATGGAAACACTTTACGAGAGGAAAAAACTCATGGTAAAAAATTAGCTTGTACCTCCTCAACAACACGTTGAAACTCGAAAAGATTTGGTGTCGTGTTTACATCTAAACGTGTAGCCTCAAAAAAGAACCCACAGGAGAATTTTCTTTCGTCAAAATTTGTCAGAAAACCACCTTTTAAGGAAATCCCGCATCGTGCAAAATTATCTTGTTTTTCCTAAACAACACGTTGTAACTCAAAAAGCTTTTGTGTTGCGTGTATGTCTAAGCATGTAGCCTCAGAAGAGAACGCACAGAAGAGTTTTCTCTTGAAAGAATATGTAAGAATACCACGTTATAAGGAAATACAGTGTTGCAGAGTAAAGACAAATAGGTACTTATTGGAAACACTTTACGAGAAGAAATAATGTATCGTACAAAATTAGCTTGTATCTCCTAAACAACACGTTGTAACTCGAAAAGATTTGGTGTGGCGTGTACGTCTAAACGTGTAGCCTCAAAAGAGAACCCACAGGAGAATTTTCTTTCGTCAAAATTTGTCAGAAAACCACGTTTTAAGGAAATCCTGCATCATGCGAAATTATCTTGTTTTTCCTAAACAACACGTTGTAACTCGAAAAGCTTTTGGGTTGCGTGTATGTCTAAACGTGTGGCCTCTAAAGAGAATGCACAGGAGAGTTTTCTCTCTAAAGAATATGTAAGAATACCACGTTATAAGGTAATACAGTGTTGCAGAGTAAAGACAAATACATACGTATTGGAAACACTTAACGAGAAGAAATAACGCATCTACAAAATTAGCTTGTATCTCCTAAACAACACGTTGTAACTGGAAAAGATTTCATGTGGCGTGTACGTCTAAACATGTAGCCTCAAAAGAGAACCCACAGGAGAATTTTCTTTCGTCAAAATTTGTCAGACAACCACGTTTTAAGGAAATCCCGCATCGTGCGAAATTATTTTGTTTTTCGAAAACATCACGTTGTAACTCGACAAGCTTTGGTGTTGCGTGTATGTCTAAGCATGTAGCCTCAAAAGAGAACGCACAGGAGAGGTTTCTCTCGAAAGAATATGTAAGAAAACCACGATATATGGAAATACAGTGTTGCAGAGTAAAGACAAATATGTACGTATTGGAAACACTTAACGAGAAGAAATAACGCATCTACAAAATTAGCTTGTATCTCCTAAACAACACGTTGTGACTCAAAAGGATTTCGTGTGGCGTGTACGTCTAAACGTGTAGCCTCAAAAGAGAACCCACAGGAGTATTTTCTTTCGTCAAAATTTTTCAGAAAACCACGTTTTAAGGAAATCCCGCATCGTGAGAAATTATTTTGTTTTTCCAAAACACCACGTTGTAACTCGAAAAGCTTTGGTGTTGCGTGTATGTCTAAGCATGTAGCCTCAAAAGAGAACGCACAGGAGAGGTTTCTCTCGAAAGAATATGTAAGAAAACCACGATATATGGAAATACAGTGTTGCAGAGTAAAGACAAAATATGTACGTATTGGAAACACTTTACGAGAAGAAATAACGCATGGTATAAAATTAGCTTGTATCTCCTAAACAACACGTTGTGACTCAAAAGGATTTGATGTGGTGTTTACATCTAAACGTGTAGCCTCAAAAGAGAACCCACAGGAGTATTTTCTTTCATCAAAATTTTTTCAGAAAACCACGTTTTAAGGAAATCCCGCATCGTGCGAAATTATTTTGTTTTTGCTAAACAACACGTTGTAACTCGAAAAGCTTTGGTGTTGCGTGTATGTCTAAGCGTGTAGCCTCAAAAGAGAATGCACAGTAGAGTATTCTCTCGAAAGAATATGTAAGAATACCACGTTATAAGGAAATACAGTGTTGCAGAGTAAAGACAGATACATATGTATTGGAAACACTTTACGAGAAGGAATAATACATCGTACAAAATTAGCTTGTATTTCCTAAACAACACGTTGTAACTCGAAAAGATTTGGTGTGGCGTGTACGTTGAAATGTGTAGCCTCAAAAGAGAACCCACAGGAGAATTTTCTTTCGTCAAAATTTGTCAGAAAACCACGTTTTAAGGAAATCCCGCATCGTGCAAAATTATCTTGAGTTTCCCTAACAACACGTTTTAACGCGAAAAGCTTTGGTGTTGCGTGTATGTCTAAACGTGTCAGCTCAAAGAGAAAGCACAGGAGAGTTTTCTCTCGAAAGAATATATAAGAATACCACGTTATAAGGAAATACAGTGTTGCAGAGTAAAGACAAATAGTATTGGAAACACTTTACGAGAAGAAATAACGCATCGTACAAAATTAGCTTGTATCTCCTAAACAACGCGTTGTAACTCGAAAAGATCTGGTGTGGCGTGTAGCCTCAAAAGAGAACCCACAGGAGAATTTTCTTTCGTCAAAATTTGTCAGAAAACCACGTATTAAGGAAATCCCCCATCGTGCGAAATTATCTTGTTTTTCCTAAACAACACGTTGTGACTCAAATAGCTTTGGTTCTGCGTGTATGTCTAAGCGTGTAGCCTCAAAAGAGAACGCACAGGAGAGTTTTCTCTAGAAAGAATATGAAAGAATACCACGTTATAAGGAAATACAGTGTTGCAGAGTAAAGACAGATGCATACATATTGGAAACACTTTACGAGAAGAAATAATGCATCGTACAAAATTAGCTTGTATTTACTAAAAAGCACGTTGTAACTCGAAAAGATTTGGTGTGGCATGTACCTCTAAACATGTAGCATCTAAAGAGAATACACTGGAGAATTTTCTTTGGTCAAAATTTGTCAGAAAACCACATTTTAAGGTAATCCCGCATCGTGCGAAATTATCTTGTTTTTCCTAAACAACAAGTTGTAACTCGAAAAGCTTTGGTGTAGCGTGTAAGTCTAAGCGTGTAGCCTCAAAAGAGAATGCACAGGAGAGTTTTCTCTCGAAAGAATATGTAAGAATACCAAGTTATAAGGAAATACAGTGTTGCAGAATAAAGACAATTACATATGTATTGGAAACACTTTACCAGACGAAATATTGCATCGTACAAAATTAGCTTGTTTCTCCTAAACAACACGTCGTAACTCGAAAAGATTTGGTGTGGCGTGTACGTCTAAAAGTGTAGCCTTATAAGAGAACCCACAGTAGAATTTTCTTTGGTCAAAATTTGTCAGAAAACCACGTTTTAAGGAAATCCCACATCGTGCGAAATTATCTTGTTTTTCCTAAACAACACGTTGTAACTCAAAAAGCTTTGGTATTGGGTGTATGTCTAAGAATGTAGCCTCAAAAGAGAACGCACAGGAGAGTTTTCTCTCGAAAGAATATGTAGGAATACTACGTTATATGGAAAAACAGTGTTACAGAGTAAAGACAATTATGTACGTATTTGAAACACTTTACGAGAAGAAATAATGCATGGGAAAAAATTAGCTTGTATCTCCTAAACAACACGTAGTAA
This sequence comes from Apodemus sylvaticus, assembly GCF_947179515.1. Taxonomy (NCBI): domain Eukaryota; kingdom Metazoa; phylum Chordata; class Mammalia; order Rodentia; family Muridae; genus Apodemus; species Apodemus sylvaticus. Next base: position 7,946 of record NW_026263363.1, read on the forward strand.
CTCGAAAGGATTTGGTGTGGTGTTTACATCTAAAGGTGTAGCCTCAAAAGAGAACCCACAGGAGAATTTTCTTTCGTCAAAATTTTTTCAGAAAACCACGTTTTAAGGAAATCCGGCATCGTGTGAAATTATCTGGTTTTTCCTAAACAACACGTTGTAACTCGAAAAGCTTTGGTTTTGCATGTATGTCGAAGCGTGTAGCCTCAAAAGAGAACGCACAAGAGAGTATTCTCTCGAAAGAATATGTAAGAATACCACGTTATAAGGACATACAGTGTTGCAGAGTAAGACAGATACATACATATTGGAAACACTTTACGAGAAGGAATGATACATCGTACAAAATTAGCTTGTATTTCCTAAACAACACGTTGTAACGCGAAAAGATTTTGTGTGGCATGTACGTTGAAACGTGTAGCCTCAAAAGAGAACCTACAGGAGAATTTTCTTTCTTCAAAATATGTCAGAAAACCACGTTTTAAGGAAATCCCGCATCGTGCGAAATTATCTTGTTTTTCCTAAACAACACGTTGTAACTCGAAAAGCTTTGGTGTAAACAACACGTTGTAACTCGAAAAGATTTGGTGTGGCGTGTACGTTGAAATGTGTAGCCTCAAAAGAGAACCCACAGGAGAATTTTCTTTCGTCAAAATTTGTCAGAAAACCACGTTTTAAGGAAATCCCGCATCGTGCAAAATTATCTTGAGTTTCCCTAACAACACGTTTTAACGCGAAAAGCTTTGGTGTTGCGTGTATGTCTAAACGTGTCAGCTCAAAGAGAAAGCACAGGAGAGTTTTCTCTCGAAAGAATATATAAGAATACCACGTTATAAGGAAATACAGTGTTGCAGAGTAAAGACAAATAGTATTGGAAACACTTTACGAGAAGAAATAACGCATCGTACAAAATTAGCTTGTATCTCCTAAACAACGCGTTGTAACTCGAAAAGATCTGGTGTGGCGTGTAGCCTCAAAAGAGAACCCACAGGAGAATTTTCTTTCGTCAAAATTTGTCAGAAAACCACGTATTAAGGAAATCCCCCATCGTGCGAAATTATCTTGTTTTTCCTAAACAACACGTTGTGACTCAAATAGCTTTGGTTCTGCGTGTATGTCTAAGCGTGTAGCCTCAAAAGAGAACGCACAGGAGAGTTTTCTCTAGAAAGAATATGAAAGAATACCACGTTATAAGGAAATACAGTGTTGCAGAGTAAAGACAGATGCATACATATTGGAAACACTTTACGAGAAGAAATAATGCATCGTACAAAATTAGCTTGTATTTACTAAAAAGCACGTTGTAACTCGAAAAGATTTGGTGTGGCATGTACCTCTAAACATGTAGCATCTAAAGAGAATACACTGGAGAATTTTCTTTGGTCAAAATTTGTCAGAAAACCACATTTTAAGGTAATCCCGCATCGTGCGAAATTATCTTGTTTTTCCTAAACAACAAGTTGTAACTCGAAAAGCTTTGGTGTAGCGTGTAAGTCTAAGCGTGTAGCCTCAAAAGAGAATGCACAGGAGAGTTTTCTCTCGAAAGAATATGTAAGAATACCAAGTTATAAGGAAATACAGTGTTGCAGAATAAAGACAATTACATATGTATTGGAAACACTTTACCAGACGAAATATTGCATCGTACAAAATTAGCTTGTTTCTCCTAAACAACACGTCGTAACTCGAAAAGATTTGGTGTGGCGTGTACATCTAAAAGTGTAGCCTTATAAGAGAACCCACAGTAGAATTTTCTTTGGTCAAAATTTGTCAGAAAACCACGTTTTAAGGAAATCCCACATCGTGCGAAATTATCTTGTTTTTCCTAAACAACACGTTGTAACTCAAAAAGCTTTGGTATTGGGTGTATGTCTAAGAATGTAGCCTCAAAAGAGAACGCACATGAGAGTTTTCTCTCGAAAGAATATGTAGGAATACTACGTTATATGGAAAAACAGTGTTACAGAGTAAAGACAATTATGTACGTATTTGAAACACTTTACGAGAAGAAATAATGCATGGGAAAAAATTAGCTTGTATCTCCTAAACAACACGTAGTAACTCGAAAGGATTTGGTGTGGTGTTTACATCTAAAGGTGTAGCCTCAAAAGAGAACCCACAGGAGAATTTTCTTTCGTCAAAATTTTTTCAGAAAACCACGTTTTAAGGAAATCCGGCATCGTGTGAAATTATCTGGTTTTTCCTAAACAACACGTTGTAACTCGAAAAGCTTTGGTTTTGCATGTATGTCGAAGCGTGTAGCCTCAAAAGAGAACGCACAAGAGAGTATTCTCTCGAAAGAATATGTAAGAATACCACGTTATAAGGACATACAGTGTTGCAGAGTAAAGACAGATACATACATATTGGAAACACTTTACAAGAAGGAATGATACATCGTACAAAATTAGCTTGTATTTCCTAAACAACACGTTGTAACGCGAAAAGATTTTGTGTGGCATGTACGTTGAAACGTGTAGCCTCAAAAGAGAACCTACAGGAGAATTTTCTTTCTTCAAAATATGTCAGAAAACCACGTTTTAAGGAAATCCCGCATCGTGCGAAATTATCTTGTTTTTCCTAAACAACACGTTGTAACTCGAAAAGCTTTGGTGTAAACAACACGTTGTAACTCGAAAAGATTTGGTGTGGTGTTTACATCTAAACGTGTAGCATCAAAAGAGAACCCACAGGAGAATTTTCTTTGGTCAAAATTTTTTCAGAAAACCACGTTTTAAGGAAGTCCTGCATTGTGCGAAATTATCTTGTTTTTCCTAAACAACACGTTGTAACTCGAAAAGCTTTGGTGCTGCGTGTATGTCTAAGCGTGTAGCCCAAAAGAGAACGCACAGGAGAGTTTTTCCTCGAAAGAATATGTAAGAATATCACGTTATAAGGAAATACAGTGTTGCAGAGTAAAGACAATTAAGTACATATTGGACACACTTTACAAGAAGAAATAACGCATCGAACAAAATTTGCTTGTATCTCCTAAACAACAAGTTGTAACTCGAAAAGATTTGGTGTGGCGTGTACGTCTAAACCTGTAGCCTCAAAAGACAACGCACAGGAGAACTTTCTTTCGTCAAAATTTGTCAGAAAACCACGTTTTAAGGATATCCCGCATCGTGCAAAATTATCCTGTTTTTCCTAAACAACACGTTGTAACTCGAAAAGCTTTGGTGTTGCGTGTATGTCTAAGCGTGTAGCCTCTAAAGAGAACGCACCGGAGAGTTTTCTCTCGAAAGAACATGTAAGAATACAATGTTATTAGGAAATACAGTGTTGCAGAGTAAAGACAAATACGTAAATATTGGAAACACTTTACGAGAATAAATAATGCATCGTACAAAATTAGCTTGTATCTCCTAAACAACACGTGGTAATTCAAAAGGATATGGTGTGGCGTGCACGTCTAAACGTGTAGCCTCAAAAGAGAACCCACAGGAGAATTTTCTTTCGTCAAAATTTGTCAGAACACCAAGTTTTAAGGAAATCACGCATCGTGCGAAATTATCTTCTTTTTCATAAACAACACGTTGTAACTTGACAAGCTTTGGTGTTGCCTGTATGTCTAAGTGTGTAGCCTCAAAAGGGAACGCACAGGATAGTTTTCTCTCGAAAGAATGTGTAAGAATACCACGTTATAAGGAAATACAGTGTTGCAGAGTAAAGACAAATACGTACGTATTGGAAACACTTTACGAGAAGAAATAAAGCATCGTACAAAATTAGCTTGTATGTCCTAAACAACACGTGGTAACACGAAAGGATTAGGTGTGACGTGCACGTCGAAACGTGAAGCCTCAAAAGTGAACCAAAAGAATAATTTTCTTTCGTCAAAATTTGTCAGAAAACCATGTTTTAAGGAAATCCGGCATCGTGCGAAAGTATCTTGTTTTTTATAAACAACACGTTGTAACTCAAAAAGCTTTGGTGTTGCCAGTATGTCTAAGTGTTTAGCCTCAAAAGGGAATGCACAGGATAGTTTTCTCTCGAAAGAATATGTAAGAATACCACATTATAAGGAAATACAGTGTTGCAGAGTAAAGACAAATACGTACGTATTGGAAACACTTTACGAGAATTAACGCATTATAAAAAATTAGCTTGTATCTCCTAAACAACACAATGTAACTCGAAAAGATTTGGTGTGACGTGTACGTCTAAATATGTAGCCTCAAAAGTGAACCCACAGGAGAATTTTCTTTCGTCAAAATTTTTCAGAAAACCAGGTTTTTAGGAAATCCCGCATCATGCGAAATCATCTTCTTTTTCCTAAACAACACGTTGTAACTCGAAAAGCTTTGGTGTTGCGTGTTTGTCTAATCGTGTAGCCTCAAAAGAGAATGCACAGGAGAGTTTTCCCTCGAAAAAATATGTAAGAAGACCATGTTATAAGGAAATACAGTGTTGCAGAGTAAAGACAAATATGTACGTATTGGAAACACTTTACGAGAAGAAATAACGCATCATACAATATTTGCTTGTGTCTCCTAAACAACACGTTGTAACTGAAAAATATTTGGTGTGGCTCGTACGTCTACACGTGTAGCCTCAAAAGAGAACCTACAGGAGAACTTTCTTTCGTCAAAATTTGTCAGAAAACCACGTTTTAAGGAAATCCCGCTTCGTGCAAAATTATCTTTTTTTTCCTAAACAACACGTTGTACCTCGAAAAGCTTTGGTGTTGCGTGTATGTCTGAGCATGTAGCCTCTAAAGAGAATGCACAGGAGAGTTTTCTCTCGAAAGAACATGTAAGAATACAACGTTATAAGGAAATACAGTGTTGCAGAGTAAAGACAAATACATATGTATTGGAACCACTTTACGAAAAGAAATAACGCATCATACAAAATTAGCTTGTATCTCTTAAACAACATGTTGTAACTCGGAAGGATTTGGTGTGGCGTGCACGTCTAAACGTGTAGCCTCAAAACAGAAGCCACAGGAGAATTTTCTTTCGTCAAAATTTGTCAGAAAACCACGTTTTAAGGAAATCCCGCATCGTACAAAATTATATTGTTTTCCATAAACAACACGTTGTAACTCGAAAAGCTTTGGTGTTGCCTGTATGTCTAAGTGTGTAGCCTCAAAAGGGAACGCACAGGATAGTTTTCTCTCGAAGGAATATGTAAGAATACCACGTTATAAGGAAATATAATGCTGCAGTGTAAAGACAAATATGTACTTATTGGAAACACTTTATGAGAAGAATTAACGCATCGTAAAAAATTAGCTTATATCTCCTAAACAACACGTTGTAATTCGAAAAGATTTGGTGTGGCTCGTACCTCTACACGTGTAGCCTCAAAAGAGAACCCACAGGAGAACTTTCTTTCGTCAAATTTTTTCAGAAAACCACGTTTTATGGAAATCTCGCATCGTGCTAAATTATCTTGTTTTTCCTAAACAACACATTGTAACTCGAAAAGCTTTGGCGTTGCATGTTTGTCTAAGCGTGTTCCCTCAGAAGAGAACGCACAGGAGAGTTTTCCCTCGAAATAATATGTAAGAATACCATGTTATAAGGAAATACAGTGTAGCAGATTAAAGACAAATAAGTACGTATTGGAAACACTTTACGAGAAGAAATAATGCTTCGTACAAAATTAGCTTGTATCTCCTAAACAACACGTGGTAACTTGAAAGGATTTGGTGTGGCGTGTACGTCTAAACGTGTAGCCTCAAAAGAGAACCCACAGGAGAATTTTCTTTATTCAAAATTTTTCAGAAAACCACATTTTAAGGAAATCCCGCATCGTGCGAAATCATCTTCTTTTTCCTAAACAACATGTTGTAACTCGAAAAGCTATGGTGTTGCGTGTATGTGTAAGCGTGGAGCCTCAAAAGAGAAGGCACTGGAGAGTTTTCACTCCAAAGAATATGTAAGAATACCACGTTATAAGGAAATACAATTTTGCAGAGTAAAGACAAATAAGTACATATTGGAAACACTTTACGAGAAGAAATAACACATCTTACAAAATTATCTTGTATCTCCTAAACAACACGTTGTAACTCGAAAGGATTTGGTGTGACGTGTACGTCTAAAAGTGTAGCCTCAAACGAGAACACACAGGAGAATTTTCTTTCATCAAAATTTGTCAGAAACCACGTTTTAAGGAAATCTCGCATCGTGCGAAATTATCTTGTTTTTCCTAAACAACACGTTGTAACTCGAAAAGCTTTGGTGTTGCGTGTATGTCTAAGCGTGTAGCCTCAAAAGAGAACGCACAGGAGAGTTTTCTCTCGAAAGAATATGTAAGAATACCACGTTATAAGGAAATAAAGTGTTGCAGAGTAAAGACAACTACGTACGTATTGGAAACACTTTAAGAGAAGAAATAACACATCGTACAAAATTAGCTTGTATCTCCTAAACAACACGTTGTAACTCGAAAAGATTTGGTGTGGCTCGTACCTCTACACGTGTAGCCTCAAAAGAGAACCCACAGGATAACTTTCTTTCGTCAAAATTTTTCAGACAACCACGTTTTATGGAAATCTCGCATCGTGCAAAATTATCTTGTATTTCCTAAACGACACATTGTAACTCGAAAAGCTTTGGCGTTGCGTGTATGTCTAAGCGTGTAGCCTCTAAAGAGAACGCACAGGAGAGTTTTCTCTCGAAAGAATATGTAAGAATACAACGTTATAAGGAAATACACTGTTGTAGAGTTAAGACAAATAAGTACTTATTGGAAAACTTTACGAGCAGAAGTAACACATCTTACAAAATTAGCTTGTATCTCCGAAACAACACGTGGTAACTCGAAAAGATTTGGTGTGCCGTGTACGTCTAAACGTGTAGCCTCAAAAGAGAACCCACAGGAGAATTTTCTTTCGTCAAAATTTTTCAGAAAACCACGTTTTAAGGAAATCCTGCATCGTGCGAAATCATCTTCTTTTTCCTAAACAACATGTTGTAACTCGAAAAGCTTTGGTGTTGCGTGTATGTGTAAGCATGAAGCCTCAAAAGAGAAGGCACAGGAGAGTTTTCTCTCAAAAGATTATATAAGAATACCACGTTATAAGGAAATACAATTTTGCAGACTAAAGACAAATAAGTACATATTGGAATGACTTTACAAGAAGAAATAACGCATAGTAAAAAAGTAGCTTGTATCTCCTAAACAACACGTTGTAACTCGAAAAGATTTGGTGTGACGTGTATGTCTAAGCGTGTAGCCTCAAAAGGGAACCCACAAGAGACTTTTCTTTCATCAAAATTTGTCAGAAACCACGTTTTAAGGAAATCTCGCATCGTGCGAAATTATCTTGTTTTTCCTAAATAACACGTTATAACTCAAAAAGCTTTGATGTTGCCTGTATGTCTAAGTGTGTAACCTCAAAAGAGAATGCACAGGATAGTTTTCTCTTGAAAGAATATGTAAGAATACCACGTTATAAGGAAATACAATGTTGCAGAGTAAAGACAAATACATACGTATTGGAAACACTTTACGAGAAGAATTAACGCATCTTAAAAAATTAGCTTGTATCTCCTAAACAACACGTTGTAACTCGAAAAGATTTGGTGTGGCATGTACGTCTAAACGTGTAGCCTCAAAAGAGAACCTACAGGAGAATTTTCTTTCTTCAAAATTTTTCAAAAAACCACGTTTTAAGGAAATCCCGCATCGTGTGAAATCATCTTCTTTTTCCTAAACAACATGTTGTAACTTGAAAAGCATTGGTGTTTCGTGTATGTGTAAGCGTGGAGCCTCAAAAGAAAAGGCACAGGAGAATTTTCTCTCGAAAGAATATGTAAGAATACCACGTTATACGGAAATACAATTTTGCAGAGTATAGAGAAATAAGTACATATTGGAAACACTTACAAGAAGAAATAACGCATCGTACAAAATTAGCTTGTATCTCCTAAACAACACGTTGTAACTCGAAAAGATTTGATGTGGCGTGTACGTCTAAAAGTGTAGCCTCAAAAGAGAACCCACAGGAGAATTTTATTTCATCAAAATTTGTCAGAAACCAGGTTTTAAGGAAATCTCGCATCGTGCGAAATTATCTTGTTTTTCCTAAACAACACGTTGTAACTCGAAAAGCTTTGGTGTCGCCTGTATGTCTAAGTGTGTAGCCTCAAAAGGGAAGGCACAGGATAGTTTTCTCTCGAAAGAATGTGTAAGAATAGCACATTATAAGGAAATACAGTGTTGCAGAGTAAAGACAAATACGTACGTATTGGAAACAGTTTAGGAGAAGAAATAAAGCATCTTACAAAATTAGCTTGTATCTCCTAAACAACACGTGGCAACTTGAAAGGATTAGGTGTGGCGTGCACGTCTAAACGTGAAGCTTCAAAAGAGAACCAACAGAATAATTTTCGTTCATCAAAATTTGTCAGAAGACCATGTTTTAAGGAAATCAGGCATCGTGCGAAATTATCTTGTTTTTTATAAACAACACGTTGTAACTCAAAAAGCTTTGGTGTTGCCTGTATGTCTAAGTGTTTAGCCTCAAAAGGGAATGCACAGAATAGTTTTCTCTCGAAAGAATATGTAAGAATACCACGTTATAAGGAAATACAGTGTTGCAGAGTAAAGACAAATACGTACATATTGGAAACACTTTACGAGAATTAACGCATTATAAAAAAATTAGCTTGTATGCCCTAAACAACACGTTGTAACTCGAAAAGATTTGGTGTGACGTGTACGCCTAAATATGTAGCCTCAAAAGAGAACCCACAGGAGAATTTTCTTTCGTCAAAATTTTTCAGAAAACCAGGTTTTTAGGAAATCCCGCATCGTGCGAAATCATCTTCTTTTTCCTAAACAACATGTTGTAACTCGAAAAGCTTTGGTGTTGTGTGTTTGTCTAATCGTGTAGCCTCAAAAGAGAATGCACAGGAGAATTATCCCTTGAAAGAATATGTAAGAATACCATGTTATAAGGAAATACAGTGTTGCAGAGTATAGACAAATATGTATGTATTGGTAACACTTTATGAGAAGAAATAGCGCATCGTACAATATTTGCTTGTATCTCATAAAGAACACGTTGTATCTCAAAATTATTTGGTGTGGCTCGTACGGCTACACGTGTAGCCTCAAAAGAGAACCCACAGGAGAACTTTCTTTCGTCAAAATTTGTCAGAAAACCATGTTTTAAGGAAATCCCGCATCGTGCAAAATTATCTTGTTTTTCCTAAACAACACGTTGTAACTCGAAAAGCTTTGGTGTTGCGTGTATGTCTGAGCATGTAGCCTCTAAAGAGAATGCACAGGAGAGTTTTCTCTCGAAAGAACATGTAAGAATACAACGTTATAAGGAAATACACTGTTGCAGAGTAAAGACAAATACATACGTATTGGAACCACTTTACGAAAAGAAATAACGCATCATACAAAATTAGCTTGTATCTCTTAAACAACACGTGGTTACTCGAAAGGATTTGGTGTGGCGTGCACGTCTAAACGTGTAGCCTCAAAAGAGAAGCCACAGGAGAATTTTCTTTCATCAAAATTTGTCAGAAAACCACGTTTTAAGGAAATCCCGCATCGTGCAAAATTATCTTGTTTTCCATAAACAACACGTTGTAACTCGAAAAGCTTTGGTGTTGCCTGTATGTCTAAGTGTGTAGCCTCAAAAGGGAACGCACAGGATAGTTTTCCCTCGAAGGAATATGTAAGAATACCACGTTATAAGGAAATATAATGTTGCAGTGTAAAGACAAATATGTACTTATTGGAAACACTTTACGAGAAGAATTAACGCATCATAAAAAATTAGCTTATATCTCCTAAACAACACGTTGTAATTCGAAAAGATTTGGTGTGGCTCGTACCTCTACACGAGTAGCCACAAAAGAGAACCCACAGGAGAACTTTCTATCGTCAAAATTTTTCAGAAAACCACATTTTATGTAAATCTCGCATCGTGCTAAATTATCTTGTTTTTCCTAAACAACACATTGTAACTCGAAAAGCTTTGGCGTTGCGTGTTTGTCTAAGCGTGTCCCCTCAAAAGAGAACGCACAGGAGAGTTTTCCCTCGAAATAATATGTAAGAATACTATGTTATAAGGAAATACAGTGTCGCAGATTAAAGACAAATAAGTACGTATTGGAAACACTTTACGAGAAGAAATAATGCATCGTACAAAATTAGCTTGTATCTCCTAAACAACACGTGGTAACTCGAAAGGATTTGGTGTGGCGTGTACGTCTAAACGTGTAGCCTCAAAAGAGAACCCACAGGAGAATTTTCTTTATTCAAAATTTTTCAGAAAACCACGTTTTAAGGAAATCCCGCATCGTGCGAAATCATCTCCTTTTTCCTAAACAACATGTTGTAACTCAAAAAGCTATGGTGTTGCGTGTATGTGTAAGTGTGGAGCCTCAAAAGAGAAGGCACTGGAGAGTATTCTCTCGAAAGAATATGTAAGAAAACCACATTATAAGGAAATACAATTTTGCAGAGTAAAGACCAATAAGTACATATTGGAAACACTTTACGAGAAGAAATAACGCATCTTACAAAATTATCTTGTATCTCCTAAACAACACGTTGTAACTCAAAAAGATTTGTTGTGACGTGTACGTCTAAAAGTGTAGCCTCAAACGAGAACCCACAGGAGAATTTTCTTTCATCAAAATTTGTCAGAAACCACGTTTTAAGGAAGTCTCGCATCGTGCGAAATTATCGTGTTTTTCCTAAACAACACGTTGTAACTCGAAAAGCTTTGGTGTTGCGTGGATGTCGACGCGTGTAGCCTCAAAGGAGAACGCACAGGAGAGGTTTCTCTCGAAAGAATATGTAAGAATACCACGTTATAAGGAAATACAGTGTTGCAGAGTAAAGACAACTACGTACGTATTAGAAACACTTTAAGAGAAGAAATATCGCATCCTAGAAAATTAGCTTGTATCTCCTAAACAACACGTAGTAACTCGAAAAGATTTGGTGTGGCTCGTACCTCTACACGTGCAGCCTCAATAGAGAACCCACAGGAGAACTTTGTTTCGTCAAAATTTTTCAGAAAACCACGTTTAATGGAAATCTCGTATCGTGCGAAATTATCTTGTTTTTCCTAAACAACACGTTGTAACTCCAAAAGCTTTGGCGTTGCGTGTTTGTCTAAGCGTGTAACCTCAAAAGAGAATGCACAGGATTGTTTTCCCTCGAAAGAATATGTAAGAATACCACGTTATAAGGAAATACAGTGTTGCAGAGTAAAGACAAATAAGTACGTATTGGAAACACTATATGAGAAGAAATAACGCATTGTACAATATTTGCTTGTATCTCCTAAACAACACGTTGTAACTCAAAAATATTTCGTGTGGCTCGTATGTCTACACGTTTAGCCTCAAAAGAGAACCCACAGGAGAACTTTCTTTCTTCAAAATTTGTCAGAAAACCACGTTTAAGGAAATCCCGTATCGTGCAAAATTATCTTGTTTTTCCTAAACAACACGTTGTAACTCGAAAAGCTTTGGTGTTGCGTGTATGTCTGAGCATGTAGCCTCTAAAGAGAATGCACAGGAGAGTTTTCTCTCGAAAGAACATGTAAGAATACAACGTTATAAGGAAATACAGTGTTGCAGAGTAAAGACAAATACGTACATATTGGAAACACTTTACGAGAAGAAATAACGCATCATACAAAATTAGCTTGTATCTCCTAAACAACACGTGGTAACTCGAAAGGATTTGGTGTGGCGTGTACATCTAAACGTGTAGCCTCAAAAGAGTACCCACAGGAGAATTTTCTTTCGTCAAAATTTGTCAGAAAACCACGTTTTATGGAAATCTCGCATCATGCCAAATTATCTTGTTTTTCCTAAACAACACATTGTAACTCGAAAAACTTTGGCGTTGCATGTTTGTCTAAGCGTGTAGCCTCAAAAGAGAACGCACAGGAGAGTTTTCCCTCAAAATAATATGTAAGAATACCACGTTATAAGGAAATACAGTGTTGCAGAGTAAAGACAAATAAGTACGTATCGGAAACACTTTACAAGAAGAAATAACGCATCGTACAAAATTAGCTTGTATCTCCTAAACAACACGTGGTAACTCGAAAGGATTTGGTGTGGCATGTACGTCTAAATGTGTATCCTCAAAAGAGAACCCACAGGAGAATTTTCTTACTTCAAAACTTTTCAGAACACCTCGTTTTAAGGAAATGCCGCATCGTGCGAAATCATCTTCTTTTTCCTAAACAACATGTTGTAACTCGAAAAGCTTTGGTGTTGCGTGTATGTGTAAACGTGTAGCCTCAAAAGAGAAGGCACAGGAGAATTTTCTCTCGAAAGAATATGTAAGAATATCACGTTATAAGGAAATACAATTTTGCAGAGTAAAGACAAATAAGTACATATTGGAAACACTTTACGAGAAGAAATAACACATCGTACAAAATTAGCTTGTATCTCCTAAACAACACGTTGTAACTCGAAAAGATTTGGTGTGACCTGTAAGTCTAAAAGTGTAGCCTCAAACGAGAACCGACAGGAGAATCTTCTTTCATCAAAATTTGTCAGAAACCACGTTTTAAGGAAATCTCACATCGTACGAAATTATCTTGTTTTTCCTAAACAACACGTTGTAACTCGAAAAGCTTTTGTGTTGCGTGTATGTGTAAGCGTGTAGCCTCAAAAGAGAAGGCACAGGAGAATTTTCTCTCGAAAGAAGATGTAAGAATATCACGTTATAAGGAAATACAAATTTGCAGAGTAAAGACAAATAAGTACATATTGGAAACACTTTACGAGAAGAAATAACGCATCATACAAAATTAGCTTGTATCTCCTAAACAACACGTTGTAACTGGAAAAGATTTGGTGTGACGTGTAAGTCTAAAAGTGTAGCCTCAAACGAGAACCCACAGGAGAATCTTCTTTCATCAAAATTTGTCAGAAACCAAGTTTTAAGGAAATCTCGCATCGTACGAAATTATCTTGTTTTTCCTAAACAACACGTTGTAACTCGAAAAGCTTTGGTGTTGCGTGTATGTCTAAGCGTGTAGCCTCAAAAGAGAGCACACAGGAGAGTTTTTGCTCGAAAGAATATGTAAGAATACCACGTTATAAGGAAATACTGTGTTGCAGAGTAAAGACAAACACTATTGGAAACACTTTAAGAGAAGAAATAAGGCAACGAAAAAATTAGCTTGTATCTCCTAAACAACAAGTTGTAACTCGAAAAGATTTGGTGTGACTCGTACCTCTACACGTGTAGTCTCAAAAGAGAACCCACAGGAGAACTTTGTTTCGTCAAAATTTTTCAGAAAACCACGTTTTATGGAAATCTCGCATCCTGTGAAATTATCTTGTTTTTCCTAAACAACACATTGTAACTGAAAAGCTTTGGCGTTGCGTGTATGTCTAAGCGTATGGCCTCTAAAGAGAACGCACAGGAGAGTTTTCTCTTGAAAGAATATGTAAAAATACAACGTTATAAGGAAATACAGTGTTGCAGAGTAAAGACAAATACGTACTTATTGGAAACACTTTACGAGAAGAAATAACGAATCATACAAAATTAGCTTGTATCTCCTAAACAACACGTGGTAAATCGAAAGAATTTGGTGTGGCGTGTACGTCTAAACGTGTAGCCTCAAAAGAGAACCCACTGAAGAATTTTCTTTCGTCAAAATGTTTCAGAAAACTACGTTTTAAGGAAATCCCGCATCGTGCGAAATTATCTTGTTTTTCATAAACAACACGTTGTAACTCGAAAAGCTTTGGTGTTGCCTGTATGTCTAAGTGTGTAGCCTAAAAGGGAACGCACAGGATAGTTTTCTCTTGAAAGAATATATAAGAATACCACGTTATAAGGAAATACAGTGTTGCAGAGTAAAGACAAGTACTTACATATTGGAAACACTTTACGAGAAGAAGTAACGCATCTTACAAAATTATGCTTGTATCTCCGAAACAACATGTTGTAACTCGAAAAGATTTGGTGTGGCATGTACGTCTAAACGTGTAGCCTCAAAAGAGAACCCACAGGAGAATTTTCTTTCGTCAAAATTTTACAGAAAACCTCGTTTTAAGGAAATCCTGCATCGTGCGAAATCATCTTCTTTTTCCTAAACAACATGTTGTAACTCGAAAAGATTTGGTGTTGCGTGTATGGGTAAGCGTGGATCCTCAAAAGAGAAGGCACAGGAGAGTTTTCTCTCGAAAGAATATATAAGAATACCACGTTATAAGGAAATACAATACGTGTTGTTTAAGAGATACAAGCTAATTTTGTATGATGCGTTATTTCTTTTCGTAAAGTGGTTCCAATACGTATGTATTTGTCTTTACTCTGCAACAGTGTATTTCCTTATAACGTGGTATTCTTACATATTCTTTCGAGAGAAAACTCTCCTGTGCATTCTCTTTTGAGGCTACAAGCTTAGACATTCACGCAACACCAAAGCTTTTCGAGTTACAACGTGTTGTTTAGGAAAAACAAGATAATTTCACACGATGCGGGATTTCCTTAAAACGTGATTTTCTGAAAAATTTTGACAAAAGAAAATTCTCCTTTGGGTTCTCTTTTGATGCTACACGTTAAGACGTACACGCCACAACAATTCTTTTCGAGTTACAACGTGTAGTTTTGGAGATACAAGCTAATTTTGTACGATGCGTTATTTCTTCTAGTAAAGTGTTTCCAATAAGTACGTATTTGTCTTTACTCTGCAAAACTGTATTTCGTTATAACATGGTATTCTTACATATTCTTTCGAGAGAAAACTCTCCTCTGCCTTCTCTTTTGAGGCTGCACATTTAGACATATATGCAACATCAAAGCTTTTCGAGTTACAACATGTTGTTTAGGAAAAACAAGATAATTTCGCACGATGCAGGATTTCCTTAAAACGTGGTTTTCTGACAAATTTTGACGAAAGAAAACCCTCCTGTGGGTTCTCCTTTGAGGCTACACGTTTAGTCGTACACGCCACAACAAATCTTTTCGAGTTGCAACGTGTTGTTTAGGAGATACAAGCTAATTTTGCATGATGCGTTATTTCTTCTCGTAAAGTGTTTCCAATAAGTACATATTTGTCTATACTCTGCAACATTGTATTTCCTTATAACGTAGTATTCTTACATATTCTTTCGAGAGAAAACTATCCTGTGCATTCTCTTTGGAGGCTACACGCTTAGACATACACGCACCACCAAAGCTTTTCGAGTTACAACGTGTTGATTAGGAAAAACAGGATAATTTCGCACGATGCGGGATTTCCTTAAAATGTGGTTTTCTGACAAATTTTGACGTAAGAAAATTCTCCTGTGGGTTCTCTTTTGAGGCTACACATTTAGACGTGCACGCCACACCAAATCTTTTTGAGTTACCACGTGTTGTTTAGGAGATACAAGCAAATTTTGTACCATGCATTATTTCTTCTCATAATATGTTTCTAATACGTATGTATTTGTCTTTACTCTGCAGCAATATATTTCCTTATAACGTGGTATTCTTACATATTCTTTCGAGAGAAAACTCTCCTGTGCATTCTCTTTTGAGGCTACACGCTTACACATACACCCAACACCAAAGCTTTTCGAGTTACAATGTTTTGTTTATGAAAAACAAGATAATTGCGCACAATGCGGGATTTCCTTAAAACGTGGTTTTCTGAAAAATTTTGACGAAAGAAAATTCTCCTGTGTGTTCTCTTTTGAGGCTACATGTTTAGACGTACACGCCACACCAAATCTTTTTGAGTTACAACGTGTTGTTTAGGAGATACAAGCTAATTTTGTACGATGCGTTATTTCTTCTCCTAAAGTGTTTCCAATACGTACGTATTTGTCTTTACTCTACAACACTGTATTTCCTTATAACATGGTATTCGTACATATTCTTTCGAGAGAAAACTCTCCTGTGCATTCTCTTTTGAGGCTACACGCTTAGACATACACGCAACACCAAAGCATTTCGAGTTAGAACGTGTTGTTTAGGAAAAACAAGATAATTTCGCACGATGCGGGAATTCCTTAAAACGTGGTTTTCTGACAAATTTTGAGGAAATAAAATTCTCCTGTGGGTTTTCATTTGAGGCTAAACGTTTAGACGTACACGCCACACCAAATGTTTTCGAGTTACAACGTGTTCTTTAGGAGATACAAGCTAATTTTTTACGATGCTTTATATCTTCTTGTAAAGTTTAAGTGTTTCCAAAAGGAACGTATTTATCTTTAATTTGCCACAATGTATTTCCTTATAACGTGGTATTCTTACATACTCGTTCGAGAGAAATCTCTCCTGTGCGTTCTCTTTTGAGGCTACATGCTTAGACATACACGCAACACCAAAGATTTTCGAGTTACAATGTGTTGTTTACGAAAAACAAGATAGTTTCGCATGATGCGGGATTTCCTTAATAAGTGGTTTTCTGACAAATTCTGACGAAAGAAAATTCTCCTGAGGGTTCTCTTTTGAGGCTACACGTTTAGACGTACATGCCATACCAAACCTTTTCGAGTTACAACGTGTTGTTTAGGAGATACAAACTAATTTTTTACGATGCGTTATTTCTTCTCATAGAGTGTTTCAAATACCTACGTATTTGTCTTTACTCTGCAAAACTGTATTTCCTTATAATGTGGTATTCTTACATGTTCTTTCGAGAGAAAACTCTCCTGTGCGTTCTCTTTTGAGGCTACACGCTTAGACATACACGCAACATCAAAGCTTTTCGAGTTACAACGTGTTGTTTAGGAAAAACAAGATAATTTCGCACGATGAGTGATTTCCTTAAAACATGGATTTCTGACAAATTTTACGAACAAAAATTCTCCTGTGGGTTCTCTTTTGAGGCTACACGTTTAGACGTACACGCCACACCAAATCTTTTCGAATTACAATGTGTTGTTTAGGAGATACAAGCTAATTTTGTACGATGCGTTCTTTCTTCTCATAAAGTTTTTCAATAAGTAAGTATTTGTCTTTACTCTGCAACACTGTATTTCCTTATAACATGGTACTCTTACATATTTTTTCGAGAGAAAACTCTCCTGTGCGTTCTCATTTGAGGCTACACGCTGAGACATACACGCAACAGCAAAGCTTTTCGAGTTACGTGTTGTTTAGGAAGAACAAGATAATTTCTCACGATGCGGGATTTCCTTAAAACGTGGTTTTCTGACAAATTTTGACGAAAGAAAATTCTCCTGTCGGTTCTCTTTTGAGGCTAAACGTTTAGACGTACACGCCACACCAAATCTCTTTGAGTTGCAACTTGTTGTTTAGGAGATACAAGCTAATTTTTTTTGCAATGAATTATTTCTTCTCGTAAAGTTTAAATGTTTACAATACGTATGTATTTGCCTCTACTCTGCAACACTGTATTTCCTTATAACGTTGTATTCTTACATATTCTTTCGAGAGAAAACTCTCCTGTGCGTTCTCTTTTGAGGCTACACATTTAGACGTACACGCCACACCAAATCTTTTTGAGTTACAACTTGTTGTTTAGGAGATACAAGCTAATTTTTTTACGATGAATTATTTCTTCTCGTAAAGTTTAAGTGTTTCCAATACGTATGTATTTGCCTCTACTCTGCAACACTGTATTTCCTTATAACGTGATATTCTTACATATTCTTTCGAGAGAAAACTCTCCTGTGCGTTCTCTTTGGAGGCTACACACTTAGACATTCACGCAACACCAAAGCTTTTCGAGTTACAACGTGTTGTTTAGGAAAAACAAGATAATTTCGCATGATGCGGGATTTCCTTAAAACGTGGTTTTCTGACAAATTTTGATGAAAGAAAATTCTCCTGTGGGTTCTCTTTTGAGGCTGCACGTTTAGACGTACACGCCACACCAAATCCTTTCGAGATATAACGTGTTGTTTAGGATATACAAGCTAATTTTGTACTATGTGTTATTTCTTCTCGTAAAGCTTAAGTGTTTCCAATAAGTATGTATTTGTCTTTACTCTGCAACACTGTATTTCCTTATAACGTGGTATTCCTACATATTCTTTCAGAAGAAAACTCTCCTGTGCGTTCTCTTTTGAGGCTACACGCTTAGACATACACGCACCACCAAAGCTTTTCGAGTTGCAACATGTTGTTTAGGAAAAACAAGATAGTTTCGCACGATGCGGTATTTCCTTAAAACGTGGTTTTCTGACAAATTTTGACGAAAGAAAACTCTCCTGTGGGTTCTCTTTTGAGGCTACACCTTTAGACATACACGCCACACCAAATCTTGTCGAGTTGCAACGTGTTGTTTAGGAGATACAAGCTAATTTTACATGATGCGTTATTTCTTCTCCTAAAGTGTTTCCAATAAATACAAATTTGTCTATACTCTGCCACACTGTATTTCCTTATAACGTGATATTCTTACATATTCTTTCGAGAGAAAACTCTCCTGTGCGTTCTCTTTGGAGGCTACACGCTTAGACATTCACCCAACACCAAAGATTTTCGAGTTACAACGTGTTGTTTAGGAAAAACAAGATAATTTCGCATGATGCGGGATTTCCTTAAACATGGTTTTCTGACAAATTTTGACGAAAGAAAATTCTCCTGTGGGTTCTCTTTTGAGGCTACACGTTTAGATGTACAAGCCACACCAAATCTTTTTGAGTAACCATGTGTTGTTTCGGAGATGCAAGCTAATTTTGTACCATGCGTTATTTCTTCTCATAATGTGTTTCCAAAACGTATATATTTGTCTTTACTCTGCAGCAATATGTTTCCTTATAACGTGGTATTCTTACATATTCTTTTGAGAGAAAACTCTCCTGTGCATTCTCTTTTGAGGCTACATGCTTAGACATACACGCAACACCAAATCCTTTCGAGTTATAACGTGTTGTTTAGGATATACAAGCTAATTTTGTACTGTTTTATTTCTTTTTTTTTTCATTCTTTTTTTTATTCGATATAATTTATTTACATTTCAAATGATTTCCCCTTTTCTAGCCCCCCCCACTCCCCGAAAGTCCCGTAAGCCCCCTTCTCTTCCCCTGTCCTCCCTCCCACCCCTTCCCAGTTCCCCGTTCTGGTTTTGCCAAATACTGTTTCACTGAGTCTTTCCAGAAGCAGGGACCACTCCTGCTTTCTTCTTGTATCTCATTTGATGTGTGGATTATGTTTTGGGTATTCCAGTTTTCTAGGTTAATAACCACTTATTAGTTAGTGCATACCATGATTCGCCTTTTGAGTCTGGGTTACCTCACTTAGTATGATGTTCTCTAGCTCGATCCATTTGCCTAAGAATTTCATGAATTCATTGTTTCTAATGGCTGAATAGTACTCCATTGTGTAGATATACCACATTTTTTGTATCCACTCTTCTGTTGAGGGATACCTGGGTTCTTTCCAGCATCTGGCAATTATAAATAGGGCTGCTATGAACATAGTAGAGCATGAATCCTTATTCCATGGTGGGGAATCCTCTGGGTATATGCCCAGGAGTGGTACAGCAGGATCTTCTGGAAGTGAGGTGCCCAGTTTTCGAAGGAACCGCCAGACTGCTTTCCAGAGTGGTTGTACCAATTTGCAACCCCACCAGCAGTGGAGGAGTGTTCCTCTTTCTCCGCACCCTCTCCAACACCTGCTGTCTCCTGAATTTTTAATCTATGTTTTATTTCTTCTCATAAAGTTTAAGTGTTTCCAATAAGTATTTATTTGTCTTTACTCTGCAACACTGTATTTCCTTATAACGTGGTATTCCTACATATTCTTTCGGGAGAAAACTCTCCTGTGCGTTCTCTTTTGAGGCTACATGCTTAGACATATACGCAACACCAAAGCTTTTCGAGTTACAACATGTTGTTTAGGAAAAACAAGATAATTTCGCAGGATGCAGGATTTCCTTAAAACGTGGTTTTCTGACAAATTTTGATGAAAGAAAACTCTCCTGTGGGTTCTCCTTTGAGGGTACACGTTTAGTCGTTCACGCCACACCAAATCTTTTCGAGTTACAACGTGTTGTTTAGGAGATACAAGGTAAGTTTGCATGATGTGTTATTTCTTTTCGTAAAGTGTTTCCAATAAGTACACTCTGCAACACTGTATTTCCTTATAACGTGGTATTCTTACATATTCTTTCGAGAGAAAACTATCCCTTGCGTTCTCTTTGGAGGCTACATGCTTAGACATACACGCACCACCAAAACTTTTCGAGTTACAACGTGTTGATTAGGAAAAACAAGATAATTTCCCACGATGCGGGATTTCCTTAAAAAGTGGTTTTCTGACAAATTTTGACGTAAGAAAATTCTCCTGTGGGTTCTCTTTTGAGGCTACACATTTAGACGTGCACGCCACACCAAATCTTTTTGAGTTAAAACGTGTTGTTTAGGAGATACAAGCAAATTTTGTACCATGCATTATTTCTTCTCATAATATGTTTCTAATACGTATGTATTTGTCTTTACTCTTTAGCAATATATTTCCTTTTAACGTGGTATTCTTACATATTCTTTCGAGAGAAAACTCTCCTGTGCATTCTCTTTTGAGGCTACACGCTTAGACATACACCCAACACCAAAGCTTTTCGAGTTACAATGTTTTGTTTATGAAAAACAAGATAATTGCGCACAATGCGGGATTTCCTTAAAACGTGGTTTTCTGACAAATTTTGACGAAAGAAAATTCTCCTGTGGGTTCTCTTTTGAGGCTACATGTTTAGACGTATACGCCACACCAAATCTTTTCGAGTTACAACGTGTTGTTTAGGAGATACAAGCTAATTTTGTACGATGCGTTATTTCTTCTCCTAAAGTGTTTCCAATATGTACGTATTTGTCTTTACTCTACAACACTGTATTTCCTTATAACATGGTATTCGTACATATTCTTTCGAGAGAAAACTCTCCTGTGCATTCTCTTTTGAGGCTACACGCTTAGACATACACGCAACACCAAAGCATTTCGAGTTAGAACGTGTTGTTTAGGAAAAACAAGATAATTTCGCACGATGCGGGAATTCCTTAAAACGTGGTTTTCTGACAAATTTTGGGGAAATAAAATTCTCCTGTGGGTTTTCATTTGAGGCTAAACGTTTAGACGTACACGCCACAACAAATGTTTTCGAGTTACAACGTGTTCTTTAGGAGATACAAACTAATTTTTTACGATGCTTTATATCTTCTTGTAAAGTTTAAGTGTTTCCAAAAGGAATGTATTTATCTTTAATTTGCCACAATGAATTTCCTTATAACGTGGTATTCTTACATACTCGTTCGAGAGAAATCTTTCCTGTGCGTTCTCTTTTGAGGCTACATGCTTAGACATACACGCAACACCAAAGATTTTCGAGTTACAATGTGTTGTTTAGGAAAAACAAGATAGTTTCGCATGATGCGGGATTTCCTTAATAAGTGGTTTTCTGACAAATTTTGACGAAAGAAAATTCTCCTGTGGGTTCTCTTTGGAGGCTACACGTTTAGACGTACATGCCACACGAAATCTTTTCGAGTTACAACGTGTTGTTTAGGAGATACAAACTAATTTTTTACGATGCGTTATTTCTTCTCATAGAGTGTTTCAAATACATATGTATTTGTCTTTACTCTGCAAAACTGTATTTCCTTATAATGTGGTATTCTTACATGTTCTTTCGAGAGAAAACTCTCCTGTGCGTTCTCTTTTGAGGCTACACGCTTAGACATACACGCAACATCAAAGCTTTTCGAGTTACAACGTGTTGTTTAGGAAAAACAAGATAATTTCGCACGATGAGTGATTTCCTTAAAACATGGATTTCTGACAAATTTTACGAACAAAAATTCTCCTGTGGGTTCTCCTTTGAGGCTACACGTTTAGACGTACACGCCACACCAAATCTTTTCGAGTTACAATGTGTTGTTTAGGAGATACAAGCTAATTTTGTACGATGCGTTATTTCTTCTCATAAAGTTTTTCCAATAAGTATTTGTCTTTACTCTGCAACACTGTATTTCCTTATAACGTGGTATTCTTACATATTTTTTCGAGAGAAAACTCTCCTGTGCGTTCTCATTTGAGGCTACACGCTGAGACATACACGCAACAGCAAAGCTTTTCGAGTTACAACGTGTTGTTTAGGAAGAACAAGATAATTTCTCACGATGCGGGATTTCCATAAAACGTGGTTTTTTGACAAATTTTGACGAAAGAAAATTCTCCTGTGGGTTCTCTTTTGAGGCTAAACGTTTAGACGTACACGCCACACCAAATCTTTTTGAGTTGCAACTTGTTGTTTAGGAGATACAAGCTAATTTTTTTACAATGAATTATTTCTTCTTGTAAAGTTTAAGTGTTTCCAATACGTATGCATTTGCCTCTACTCTGCAACACTGTATTTCCTTATAACGTGGTATTCTTACATATTCTTTCGAGAGAAAACTCTCCTGTGCGTTCTTTTTGGAGGCTACACACTTAGACATTCACGCAACACGAAAGCTTTTCGAGGTACAACGTGTTGTTTAGGAAAAACAAGATAATTTCGCATGATGCGGGATTTCCTTAAATCGTGGTTTTCTGACAAATTTGACGAAAGAAAATTCTCCTGTGGGTTCTCTTTTGAGGATTCACGTTTAGACGTACACACCACACCAAATCCTTTTGAGTTCTAACGTGTTGTTCAGGATATACAAGCTAATTTTGTACTATGTCTTATTTCTTCTCGTAAAGCTTAAGTGTTTACAATATGTATGTATTTGTCTTTACTCTGCAACACTGTATTTCCTTATAACGTAGTATTCCTACTTTTCTTTCGGGAGAAAACTCTCCCGTGCGTTCTCTTTTGAGGCTACACGTTTACACGTACACGCCACACCAAATCTTTCTGAGTTACAACTTGTTGTTTAGGAGATACAAGCTAATTTTTTAACGATGAATTATTTCTTCTCGTAAAGTTTAAGTGTTTCCAATATGTATATATTTGCCACTACGCTGCAACACTGTATTTCCTTATAACGTGGTATTCTTACATATTCTTTCGAGAGAAAACTCTCCTGTGCGTTCTCTTTGGAGGCTACACGCTTAGACATATACGCAACACCAAAGCTTTTCGAGTTACAACGTGTTTTTTAGGAAAAACAAGATAATTTCGCATGATGCGGGATTTCCTTAAAACGTGGTTTTCTGACAAATTTTGATGAAAGAAAATTCTCCTGTGGGTTCTCTTTTGAGGCTACACATTTAGACATACACGCCACACCAAATCTTGTCGAGTTACAACGTGTTGTTTAGGAGATACAAGATAATTTTGCATGATGCGTTATTTCTTCTCCTAAAGTGTTTCCAATAAGTACATATTTGTCTAAATTCTGCAACACTGTATTTCCTTATAACGTGGTATTCTTACATATTCTTTGGAGAGAAAACTATCCTGTGCATTCTCTTTGGAGGCTACACGCTTAGACATACACGCAACACCAAAGCATTTCGAGTTAGAACGTGTTGTTTAGGAAAAACAAGATAATTTCTCATGATGCGGGAATTCCTTAAAACGTGGTTTTCTGACAAATTTTGAGGAAATAAAATTCTCCTGTGCGTTTTCATTTGAGGCTAAACGTTTAGACGTACACGCCACACCAAATGTTTTCGAGTTACAACGTGTTCTTTAGGAGATACAAGCTAATTTTTTACGATGCTTTATATCTTCTTGTAAAGTTTAAGTGTTTCCAAAAGGAATGTATTTATCTTTAATTTGCCACAATGTATTTCCTTATAACGTGGTATTCTTACATACTCGTTCGAGAGAAATCTCTCCTGTGCGTTCTCTTTTGAGGCTACATGCTTAGACATACACGCAACACCAAAGATTTTCGAGTTACAATGTGTTGTTTAGGAAAAACAAGATAGTTTCGCATGATGCGGGATTTCCTTAATAAGTGGTTTTCTGACAAATTCTGACGAAAGAAAATTCTCCTGTGGGTTCTCTTTGGAGGCTACACGTTTAGACGTACATGCCACACCAAATCTTTTCGAGTTACAACGTGTTGTTTAGGAGATACAAACTAATTTTTTACGATGCTTTATTTCTTCTCATAGAGTGTTTCAAATACATATGTATTTGTCTTTACTCTGCAAAACTGTATTTCCTTATAATGTGGTATTCTTACATGTTCTTTCGAGAGAAAACTCTCCTGTGCATTCTCTTTTGAGGCTACACGCTTAGACATACACGCAACATCAAAGCTTTTCTAGTTACAACGTGTTGTTTAGGAAAAACAAGATAATTTCGCACGATGAGTGATTTCCTTAAAACATGGATTTCTGACAAATTTTACGAACAAAAATTCTCCTGTGGGTTCTCTTTTGAGGCTTCACGTTTAGACGTACACGCCACACCAAATCTTTTCGAGTTACAATGTGTTGTTTAGGAGATACAAGCTAATTTTGTACGATGCGTTATTTCTTCTCATAAAGTTTTTCCAATAAGTATTTGTCTTTACTCTGCAACACTGTATTTCCTTATAACGTGGTATTCTTACATATTTTTTCGAGAGAAAACTCTCCTGTGCGTTCTCATTTGAGGCTACACGCTGAGACATACACGCAACAGCAAAGCTTTTCGAGTTACAACGTGTTGTTTAGGAAGAACAAGATAATTTCTCACAATGCGGGATTTCCTTAAAACGTGGTTTTCTGACAAATTTTGACGAAAGAAAATTCTCCTGTGGGTTCTCTTTTGAGGCTAAACGTTTAGACGTACACGCCACACCAAATCTTTTTGAGTTGCAACTCGTTGTTTAGGAGATACAAGCTAATTTTTTTACAATGAATTATTTCTTCTCGTAAAGTTTAAGTGTTTCCAATACGTATGTATTTGCCTCTACTCTGCAACACTGTATTTCCTTATAACGTGGTATTCTTACATATTCTTTCGAGAGAAAACTCTCATGTGCGTTCTTTTTGGAGGCTACACACTTAGACATTCACGCAACACGAAAGCTTTTCGAGGTACAACGTGTTGTTTAGGAAAAACAAGATAATTTCGCATGATGCGGGATTTCCTTAAAACGTGGTTTTCTGACAAATTTGACGAAAGAAAATTCTCCTGTGGGTTCTCTTGTGAGGATTCACATTTAGACGTACACGCCACACCAAATCCTTTTGAGTTCTAACGTGTTGTTTAGGATATACAAGCTAATTTTGTACTATGTGTTATTTCTTCTCGTAAAGCTTAAGTGTTTCCAATATGTATGTATTTGTCTTTACTCTGCAACACTGTATTTCCTTATAACTTAGTATTCCTACTTTTCTTTCGGGAGAAAACTCTCCCGTGCGTTCTCTTTTGAGGCTACACGTTTAGACGTACACGCCACACCAAATCTTTTTGAGTTACAACTTGTTGTTTAGGAGATACAAGCTAATTTTTTTACGATGAATTATTTCTTCTCGTAAAGTTTAAGTGTTCCAATATGTATATATTTGCCTCTACTCTGCAACACTGTATTTCCTTATAACGTGGTATTCTTACATATTCTTTCGAGAGTAAACTCTCCTGTGCGTTCTCTTTGGAGGCTACACGCTTAGACATATACGCAACACCAAAGCTTTTCGAGTTACAACGTGTTGTTTAGGAAAAACAAGATAATTTCGCATGATGCGGGATTTCCTTAAAACGTGGTTTTCTGACAAATTTTGATGAAAGAAAATTCTCCTGTGGGTTCTCTTTTGAGGCTACACGTTTAGACGTACACGCCACACCAAATCCTTTCGAGTTATAACGTGTTGTTTAGGGTATACAAACTAATTTTTACTATGTGTTATTTCTTCTCGTAAAGCTTAAGTGTTTCCAATAAGTATGCATTTGTCTTTACTCTGCAACACTGTATTTCCTTATAATGTGGTATTCCTACATATACTTTCGGAAGAAAACTCTCCTGTGCGTTCTCTTTTGAGGCTACACGCTTAGACATACACGCACCACCAAAGCTTTTCGAGTTACATGTTGTTTAGGAAAAACAAGATAATTTCGCACGATGCGGTATTTCCTTAAAACGTGGTTTTCTGACAAATTTTGACGAAAGAAAACTCTCCTGTGGGTTCTCTTTTGAGGCTACACGTTTAGACATACACGCCACACCAAATCTTGTCGAGTTACAACGTGTTGTTTAGGAGATACAAGCTAATTTTACATGATGCGTTATTTCTTCTCCTAAAGTGTTTCCAATAAGTACATATTTGTCTAAAATCTGGAACACTGTATTTCCTTATAATGTGGTATTCTTACATATTCTTTCGAGAGAAAACCATCCTGTGCATTCTCTTTGGAGGCTACACGCTTAGAAATACATGCACCACCAAAGATTTTCGAGTTACAACGTGTTGATTAGGAAAAACAAGATAATTTCGCACGATGAGGGATTTCCTTATAACGTGGTTTTCTAACAAATTTTGACGAAAGAAAACTCTCCTGTGGGTTCTCTTTTGAGGCTACACTTTTAGACGTACACGCCACACCAAATCTTTTCGAGTTACAACGTGTTGTTTAGGACATACAAGCTAGTTTTGCAAGATGAGTTATTTCTTTCCTAAAGTGCTCCCATTACATACGTATTTTCTTTACTCTGCCACACTGTATTTCTTTATAACGTGGTATTCTTACATATTCTTTCGAGAGAAAACTCTCCTGTGCGTTCTCTTTGGAGGCTACACGCTTAGACATTCATGCAACACCAAAGCTTTTCGAGTTACAACGTGTTGTTTAGGAAAAACAAGATAATTTCACATGATGCGGGATTCCCTTAAAACGTGGTTTTCTGAAAAGTGTTGACGAAAGAAAATTCTCCTGTGCGTTCTCTTTTGAGGCTACACGTTTAGATGTACACGCCACAACAAATCCTATCGAGTTATAACCTGTTGTTTAGGATATACAAGCTAATTTTGTACTATGTGTTATTTCTTCTCGTAAAGCTTAACTGTTTCCAATAAGTATGTATTTGTCTTTACTCTGCAACACTGTATTTCCTTATAACGTGGTATTCCTACATATTCTTTCGGGAGAAAACTCCCCTGTGCATTCTCTTTTGAGGCTACACTTTTAGACATACACGCCACACCAAATCTTTTTGAGTTACAATTTGTTGTTTAGGAGATACAAGCTAATTTTTTTACGATGAATTATTTCTTCTCGTAAATTTTAAGTGTTTCCAATACATATGTACTTGCCTCTACTCTGCCACACTGTATTTCCTTATAACGTGATATTCTTACATATTCTTTCGAGAGAAAACTCTCCTGTGCGTTCTCTTTGGAGACTACACGCTTAGACATTCACCCAACACCAAAGCTATTCGAGTTACAACGTGTTGTTTAGGAAAAACAAGATAATTTCGCATGATGCGGGATTTCCTTAAAACGTGGTTTTCTGACAAATTTTGACGAAAGAAAATTCTCCTGTGGGTTCTCTTTTGAGGCTACACGTTTAGACGTACACGCCACACCAAATCCTTTCGAGTTATAACGTGTTGTTTAGGATATAGAAGCTAATTTTGTACTATGTGTTATTTCTTCTCGTAAAGCTTAAGTGTTTCCAATAAGTATGTATTTGTCTTTACTCTGCAACACTGTATTTCCTTATAACGTGGTATTCTTACATATTCTTTCGAGAGAAAACTCTCCTGTGCGTTCTCTTTTGAGGCTACACGCTTAGACATACACGCACCACCAAAGCTTTTCGAGTTACAACATGTTGTTTAGGATAAACAAGATAATTTCGCACGATGCGGTATTTCCTTAAAACGTGGTTTTCTGACAAATTTTGATGAAAGAAAACTCTCCTGTGGATTCTCTTTTGAGGCTACACGTTTAGACATACACGCCACACCAAATCTTGTCGAGTTACAACGTGTTGTTTAGGAGATACAAGCTAATTTTACATGATGCGTTATTTCTTCTCCTAAAGTGTTTCCAATAAGTACATATTTGTCTATACTCTGCAACACTGTATTTCCTTATAACGTGGTATTCTTACATATTCTTTCGAGAGAAAATTATCCTGTGCGTTCTCTTTGGAGGCTACACGCTTAGACATACACGCACCAGCAAAGCTTTTCGAGTTACAACGTGTTGATTAGGAAAAACAAGATAATTTCGCACGATGCGGGATTTCCTTAAAACGTGGTTTTCTGACAAATTTTGACGTAAGAAAATTCTCCTGTGGGTTCTCTTTTGAGGCTACATGTTTAGATGTACAAGCCACACCAAATCATTTTGAGTAACCACGTGTTGTTTGGGAGATACAAGCTAATTTTGTACCATGCGTTATTTCTTCTCATAATGTGTTTCCAAAACGTATGTATTTGTCTTTACTCTGCAGCAATATGTTTCCTTATAGCGTGGTATTCTTACATATTCTTTCGAGAGAAAACTCTCCTGTGCATTCTCTTTTGAGGCTACATGCTTAGACATACACGCAACACCAAATCCTTTCGAGTTATAACGTGTTGTTTAGGATATACAAGCTAATTTTTTACTATGTTTTATTTCTTCTCGTAAAGTTTAAGTGTTTCCAATAAGTATTTATTTGTCTTTACTCTGCAACACTGTATTTCCTTATAACGTGGTATTCCTACATATTCTTTCGGGAGAAAACTCTCCTGTGCGTTCTCTTTTGAGGCTACACGCTTAGACATACACGCAACACCAAAGCTTTTCGAGTTACAACGTGTTGTTTAGGAAGAACAAGATAATTTCTCACGATGCGGGATTTCCTTAAAACGTGGTTTTCTGACAAATTTTGACGAAAGAAAATTCTCCTGTGTGTTCTCTTTTGAGGCTACATGTTTAGACGTACACGCCACACCAAATCTTTTCGAGATACAACGTGTTGTTTAGGAGATACAAGCTAATTTTTTATGATGCGTTATTTCTTCTCGTAAAGTGTTTCCAATAAGTACATATTTGTCTATACTCTGCAACACTGTATTTCCTTATATCGTGGTATTCCTACATATTCTTTCGAGAGAAAACTACCCTGTGCGTTCTCTTTGGAGGCTACACGCTTAGACATACATGCAACAACAAAGCTTTTCGAGTTACAACGTGTTGATTAGGAAAAACATGATAATTTCTCACAATGCGGGATTTCCTTAAAATGTGGTTTTCTGACAAATTTTGACATACGAAAATTCTCCTGTGGGTTCTCATTTGAGGCTACACATTTAGACGTACACGCCACACCAAATCTTTTTGAGTTACCACGTGTTGTTTAGGAGATACAAGCTAATTTTGTACCATGCGTTATTTTTTCTCATAATATGTTTCCAATACGTATGTATTTGTCTTTACTCTGCAGCAATATATTACCTTATAACGTGGTATTCTTACATATTCTTTCGAGAGAAAGCTCTCCTGTGCATTCTCTTTTGAGGCTACACGCTTACACATACACCCAACACCAAAGCTTTTCGAGTTACAATGTTTTGTTTATGAAAAACAAGATAATTGCGCACAATGCGGGATTTCCTTAAAACGTGGTTTTCTGACAAATTTTGACGAAAGAAAATTCTCCTGTGGGTTCTCTTTTGAGGCTACATGTTTAGACGTACACGCCACACCAAATCTTTTCGAGTTACAACGTGTTGTTTAGGAGATACAAGCTAATTTTGTACGATGCATTATTTCTTCTCCTAAAGTGTTTCCAATACTTACATATTTGTCTTTACTCTACAACACTGTATTTCCTTATAACATGGTATTCGTACATATTCTTTCGAGAGAAAACTCTCCTGTGCATTCTCTTTTGAGGCTACACGCTTAGACATACACGCAACACCAAAGCATTTCGAGTTAGAACGTGTTGTTTAGAAGAAACAAGATAATTTCGCACGATGCGGGAATTCCTTAAAACGTGGTTTTCTGACAAATTTTGAGGAAAGAAAATTCTCCTGTGGGTTTTCATTTGAGGCTAAACGTTTAGACGTACACGCCACACCAAATGTTTTCGAGTTACAACGTGTTGTTTAGGAGATACAAGCTAATTTTTTACGATGCTTTATATCTTCTTGTAAAGTTTAAGTGTTTCCAAAAGGAACTAATTTATTTTTAATTTGTCACAATGTATTTCCTTATAACGTGGTATTCTTACATACTCGTTCGAGAGAAAGCTCTCCGGTCCTTTCTCTTTTGAGGCTACATGCTTAGACATACACGCAACACCAAAGATTTTCGAGTTACAATGTGTTGTTTAGGAAAAACAAGATAGTTTCGCACGATGCGGGATTTCCTTAATAAGTGGTTTTCTGACAAATTTTGACCAAGGAAAATTCTCCTATGGGTTCTCTTTTGAGGCTACACGTTTAGACGTACAGGCCACACCTAATCTTTTTAAGGTACAACGTGTTGTTTAGGAGATACAAGCTAATTTTGTACGATAGGTTATTTCTTCTCGGAAAGTTTTTCTAATAAGTAAAAATATGTCTTTACTCTGCAACACTGTATTTCCTTATAACGTGGTATTCTTACATATTCTTTCGAGAGAAAACTCTCCTGTGTGTTCTCATTTGAGGCTACACGCTTAGACATACACGCAACACCAAAGCTTTTCGAGTTACAATGTGTTGTTTAGGAAGAACAAGATAATTTCCCACGATGCGGGATTTCCTTAAAACGTGGTTTTCTGACAAATTTTGATGAAAGAAAATTCTCCTGTGGGTTCTCTATTAAGGCTACACGTTTAGACGTACACACCACACCAAATCTTTTTGAGTTACAACGTGTTGTTTAGGAAAAACAAGATAGTTTCGCACGATGCGGGATTTCCTTAATAAGTGGTTTTCTGACAAATTTTGACGAAAGAAAATTCTCCTGTGGGTTCTCTTTTGAGGCTACACATTTAGACGTACATGCCACACCAAATCTTTTCGAGTTACAACGTGTTGTTTAGGAGATACAAACTAATTTTTTACGATGCGTTATTTCTTCTCATAAAGTGTTTCAAATACATACGTATATGTCTTTACTCTGCAAAACTGTATTTCCTTATAATGTGGTATTCTTACATGTTCTTTCGAGAGAAAACTCTTCTGTGCATTCTCTTTTGAGGCTACACGCTTAGACATTCACACAACACCAAAGCTTTTTGAGGTACAACGTGTTGTTTAGGAAAAACAAGATAATTTAACATGATGCGGGATTTCCATAAAACATGGTTTTCTGACAAATTTGGCGAAAGAAAATTCTCCTGTGGGTTCTCTTTTGAGGCTACACGTTTAGACGTACATGCCAAACCAAATCTTTTTGAGTTACAACGTGTTGTTTAGGAGATACAAGCTAATTTTTTATGATGCGTTATTTCTTCTCGTAAAGTTTTTCCAATAAATAAGTATTTTTCTTTACTCTGCAAAACTGTATTTCCTTATAACATGGTATCTTACATATTCTTTCGAGAGAAAACTATCCTGTGCGTTCTCTTTGGAGGCTACACGCTTAGACATACACACAACACCAAAGCTTTTCGAGTTACAACGTGTTGATTAGGAAAAACAAGATAATTTCACACGATGCGGGATTTCCTTAAAATGTGGTTTTCTGACAAATTTTGACGTAAGAAAATTCTCCTGTGGGTTCTCTTTTGAGGCTACACATTTAGACGTACACGCCACACCAAATATTTTTGAGTTACCACGTGTTGTTTAGGAGATACAAGCTAATTTTGTACCATGCATTATTTCTTCTCATAATATGTTTCCAATACGTATGTATTTGCCTCTACTCTGCAGCAATGTATTTCCTTATAACGTGGTATTCTTACATATTCTTTCGAGAGAAAACTCTCCTGTGCATTCTCTTTTGAGGCCACACACTTGCACATACACCCAACACCAAAGCTTTTAGAGTTACAATGTTTTGTTTATGAAAAACAAGATAATTGCGCACAATGCGGGATTTCCTTAAAACGTGGATTTCTGACAAATTTTGATGAAAGAAAATTCTCCTGTGGGTTCTCTTTTGAGGCTACATGTTTAGACGTACACGCCACAACAAATCTTTTCGAGTTACAACGTGTTGTGTAGGATATACAAGCTCATTTTGTACGATGATTTATTTCATCTCGTAAAGTTTATGGGTTTCCAATACATACGTATTTGTCTTTATTCTGCAACACTGTATTTCCTTATAACGTGGTATCCTTACAAATTCTATCGAGAAAAAACTCTCCTGTGCATTCTCTTTTGAGGCTACACGCTTAGACATACACGCAACACCAAAGCTTTCGAGTTACAACGTGTTGTTTAGGAAAAACAAGATAATTTCGCACGATGCGGGATTTACTTAAAACGTGGTTTCTGAAAAATTTTGACGAAAGAAAATTCTCCTGTGGGTTCTCTTTTGAGGCTACACGTTTAGACGTACACGCCACACCAAATCTTTTCGAGTTACAACGTGTTGTTTAGGAGATACAAGCTAATTTTGTACGATGCGTTATTTCTTCTAGTAAAGTGTTTCCAATACGTACGTATTTGGCTTTAGTCTGCAACACTGTATTTCCTTATAACGTGGTATTCTTACATATTCTTTCGAGAAAAAACTCTCCTGTGCATCCTTTTTTGAGGCTACACGCTTAGACATACACGCAACACCAAAGCTTTTCGCGTTACAATGTGTTGTTTAGGAAAAACCAGATAATTTCGCACAATGAGGGATTTCCTTAATACGTGGTTTTCTGACATATTTTGACCAAAGAAAATTCTCCTATGGGTTCTCTTTTGAGACTACACGTTTAGACGTACAGGCCAGTCCAAATCTTTTTTAAGTTACAACGTGTTGTTTAGGCGATACAAGCTAATTTTGTACGATGCGTTATTTCTTCTTGTAAAGTTTTTCCAATAAATAAGTATTTGTCTTTACTCTGCAACACTGTATTTCCTTATAACGTGTCATTCTTACATATTCTTTGAGAAAAAACTCTCCTCTGCCTTCTCTTTTGGGGCTACATGCTTAGACATACACCCAACACCAAAGCTTTTCGAGTTAAAACGTGTTGTTTAGGAAGATCTAGATAATTTCTCATGATGCGTGATTTCCTTAAAACGTGGTTTTCTGACAAAATTTGATGAAAGAAAATTGTCCTATGTGTTCTCTTTTGAGGCTACACGTTTAGACGTACACACCACACCAAATCTTTTCGAGTTACAACGTGTTGTTTAGGAGATACAAGCTAATTTTTTACGATGCTTTATTTCATCTCGTAAAGTTTATGGGTTTCCAATACATACGTATTTGTCTTTACTCTGCAACACTGTATTCCCTTATAACGTGGTATTCTTACATATTCTTTCGAGAGAAAACTCTCCTGTGTGTTCTCTTTTGAGGCTACACGCTTAGACATACACGCAATACCAAAGCTTTTCGAGTTACAATGTGTTGTTTAGGAAAAACAACATAATTTCGCACGATGCGGGATTTCCTTAAAACGTGGATTTCTGAAAATTTTTGACGAAAGAAAATTGTCCTGTGTGTTCTCTTTTGAGGCTACACGTTTAGACGTACACGCCACACCAAATCCTTTCGAGTTACAACGTGTTGTTTAGGAGATACAAGCTAATTTTCTACGATGCGTTATTTCTTCTCGTAACGTGTTTCCAATACGTACATATTTGCCTTTAGTCTGCAACACTGTATTTCCTTATAACGTGGTATTCTTACATATTCTTTCGAGAGAAAACTCTCCTGTGTGTTCCCCTTTGAGGCTACACGCTTAGACATACAGGCAACACCAAAGCTTTTCGCGTTACAACGTGTTGATTAGGAAAAACAATATAATTTCGCGCGATGCGGGATTTCCTTAATAAGTGGTTTTCTGACAAATTTTGACCAAGGAAAATTCTCCTATGGGTTCTCTTTTGAGGCTACACGTTTAGACGTACAGGCCACACCTAATCTTTTTAAGGTACAACGTGTTGTTTAGGAGATACAAGCTAATTTTGTACGATAGGTTATTTCTTCTCGGAAAGTTTTTCTAATAAGTAAAAATATGTCTTTACTCTGCAACACTGTATTTCCTTATAACGCGGTATTCTTACATATTCTTTCGTGAGAAAACTCTCCTGTGCGTTCTCATTTGAGGCTACACGCTTAGACATACACGCAACACCAAAGCTTTTCGAGTTACAATGTGTTGTTTAGGAAGAACAAGATAATTTCCCACGATGCGGGATTTCCTTAAAACGTGGTTTTCTGACAAATTTTGATGAAAGAAAATTCTCCTGTGGGTTCTCTATTAAGGCTACACGTTTAGACGTACACACCACACCAAATCTTTTTGAGTTACAACGTGTTGTTTAGGAGATACAAGCTAATTTTTTTTATGATGCCTTATTTCTTCTCGTAAAGTTTAAGTGTTTCCAATACGTATGTATTTGCCTTTACTCTGCAACACTGTATTTCCTTATTACGTGGTATTCTTACATATTCTTTCAACAGTAAACTCTCCTGTGCGTTCTCTTTGGAGGCTACACGCCTAGACATACACGCCTAGACATACACGCCTAGACATACACGCAACAGCAAAGCTTTTCGAGTTACAACGTGTTGTTTAGGAAAAACAAGATAATTTCGCATGATGTGGGATTTCCTTAAAACGTGGTTTTCTGACAAATTTTGAAGAAAGAAAATTCTCCTGTGGGTTCTTTTTTGAGGGTACACGTTTAGACATACACGCCACACCAAATCCTTTCGAGTTATAACGTGTTGTTTAGGAGATACAAATTAATTTTTTACTATGTGTTATTTCTTCTCGTAAAGTTTAAGTGTTTCCAATAAGTATGTATTTGTCTTTACTCTGCAACACTATATTTCCTTATAACGTGGTATTCTTACATATTCTTTCAGGAGAAAACTCTCCTGTGCGTTCTCTTTTGAGGCTACACGCTTAGAAATACACGCAACACCAAAGCTTTTCGAGTTACAATGTGTTGTTTAGGAAAAACAAGATATTTTCGCACGATGCGGGATTTCCGTAAAACGTGGTTTTTGACAAATTTTGACCAAAGAAAACTCTCCTGTAGATTCTCTTTTGAGGCTACACGTTTAGACGTACACACCACACCAAATCTTTTCCAGTTACAACGTGTTGTTTAGGAGATACAAGCTAATTTTGCATGATGCTTTATTTCTTCTTGTAAAGTGTTTCCAATAAGTATGTATTTGTCTATACTCTGCAACACTGTATTTCCTTATAACGTGGTATTCTTACATATTCTTTCGAGAGAAAACTCTCCTGGGCATTCCCCTTTGAGGCTACGCACTTAGACATACACGCAACACCAAAGCTTTTCGAGTTACAACGTGTTGTTTAGGAAAAACAAGATAATTACGCACGATGCGGGATTTCCTTAATAAGTAGTTTTCTGACAAATTTTGACCAAGGAAAATTCCTCTATGGGTTCTCTTTTGAGGCTACACGTTTAAACGTACAGGCCACACCAAATCTTTTTAAGTTACAACGTGTTGTTTAGGAGATACAAGCTAATTTTGTACGATGCGTTATTTCTTCTCCTAAAGTTTTTTCGAATAAGTAAGTATATGGCTTTATTCTACAACGTGGTATTCTTTCATATTCTTTCAAGAGAAAACTCTCCTGTGCGTTCTCATTTGAGGCTACACGCTTAGACATATACGCAACACCAACGCTTTTCGAGTTACAACATGTTGTTTAGGAAGAACAAGATAATTTCGCATGATGCGGGATTTATGCGTTTCCAATACATACGTATTTGTCTTTATTCTGCAACACTGTATTTCCTTATAACGTGGTATCCTTACAAATTCTATCGAGAAAAAACTCTCCTGTGCGTTCTCTTTTGAGGCTACACGCTTAAACATACAAGCAACACCAAAGCTTTTCGAGTTACAACGTGTTGTTTAGGATTTCCTTAAAGCGGGATTTCCTTAAAACGTGGTTTTCTGAAAAATTTTGACGAAAGAAAATTCTCCTGTGGGTTCTCTTTTGAGGCTACACGTTTAGACGTACAGGCCACACCAAATCTTTTCGAGTTACAACGTGTTGTTAAGGAGATACAAGCTAATTTTGTACGTTGCGTTATTTTTTCTCGTAAAGTGTTTCCAATACGTATGTATTTGCCTTTACTCTGCGACACTGTATTTCCTTATAAAGTGGTATTCTTACATATTCTTTCGAGAGAAAACTCTCCTGTGCGTTCTCTTTTGAGGCTACACGCTTAGACATACACGCAACACCAAAGCTTTTCGAGTTAAAACGTGTTGTTTAGGAAAAAGAAGATAATTGCGCACGATGCGGGATTTCCTTAAAACGTGGGTTCTCTTTTGAGGGTACACGTTTAGACGTACAAGCCACACCAAATCCTTTCGAGTTATAACGTGTTGTTTAGGAGATACAAGCTAATTTTTTACTATTTGTTATTCCACGTTATATGGAAAAACAGTGTTGCAGAGTAAAGACAAATATGTACGTATTGGAAACACTTTACGAGAAGAAATAACACATGGTAAAAAATTAGCTTGTATCTCCTAAACAACACGTTGTAACTCAAAAGGATTTGGTGTGGTGTTTATCTAAAGGTGTAGCCTCAAAAGAGAACCCACAGGAGAATTTTCGTTGGTCAAAATTTTTTCAGAAAACCACGTTTTCTGGAAATCCCGCATCGTGCGAAATTATCTTGTTTTTCCTAAACAACACGTTGTAACTCGAAAAGCTTTGGTTTTGCATGTATGTCTAAGCGTGTAGCCTCAAAAGAGAACGCACAGGAGAATATTCTCTTGAAAGAATATGTAAGAATACCACCTTATAAGGACATACAGTGTTGCACAGTAAAGACAGATACATACATATTGGAAACACTTTACGAGAAGGAATAATCCATCATACAAAATTAGCTTGTATTTCCTAAACAACACGGTGTAACGCGAAAAGATTTTGTGTGGCGTGTACGTTGAAACGTGTAGCCTCAAAAGAGAACCCACAGGAGAATTTTCTTTCGTCAAAATATGTCGGAAAACCACGTTTTAAGGAAATCCCGCATCGTGCGAAATTATCTTGTTTTTCCTAAACAACATGTTGTAACTCGAAAAGCTTTGGTGTAAACAACACGTTGTAACTCGAAAATATTTGGTGTTGTGTTTACATCTAAATGCGTAGCCTCAAAAGAGAAGCCACAGGAGAATTTTCTTTGGTCAAAATTTTTTCAGAAAACCACGTTTTAAGGAAGTCCTGCATCATGCGAAATTATCTTGTTTTTCCTAAACAACACGTTGTAACTCGAAAAGCTTTGGTGTTGCGTGTATGTCTAAGCATGTAGCCTCAAAAGAGAATGCACAGTAGAGTATTCTCTCGAAAGAATATGTAAGAATACCACGTTATAAGGAAATACAGTGTTGCAGAGTAAAGAGAGATACTTACTTATTGGAAACACTTTACGAGAAGGAATAATACATCGTACAAAATTAGCTTGTATTTCCTAAACAACACGTTGTAACTTGAAGGATTTGGTGTGACGAGTAAGTTGAAACGTGTAGCCTCAAAAGAGA
Source organism: Apodemus sylvaticus (assembly GCF_947179515.1). Lineage (NCBI taxonomy): Eukaryota > Metazoa > Chordata > Mammalia > Rodentia > Muridae > Apodemus > Apodemus sylvaticus. The sequence goes on from NW_026263363.1 coordinate 45,389, forward strand.
ACCCACAGGAGAATTTTCTTTCGTCAAAATTTGTCAGAAAACCACGTTTTAAGGAAATCCCGCATTGTGCGAAATTATCTTGTTTTTCCTAAACAACACATTGTAAATCGAAAGCTTTGGTGTTGCATGTATGTCTACACGTGTGGCCTCAAAAGATAACGCACAGGAGAGTTTTCTCTCGAAAGAATATATAAGAATACCACGTTATAAGGAAATACAGTGTTGCAGAGTAAAGACAAATACGTAGGTATTGGAAACACTTTACAAGAAGAAATAACGCATCGTACAGAATTAGCTTGTATCTCCTAAACAACACGATGTAACTCGAAAAGATTTGGTGTGGCGTGTACGTCTAAACGTGTAGCCTCAAAAGTGAACTTACAGGAGTATTTTCGTTCGTCAATATTTGTCAGAAAACCACGTTTTATGGAAATCCCGCATCGTGGAAATTATCTTGTTTTTCCTAAACAACACGTTGTAACTCTAAAAGCTTTGGTGCTGCGTGTATGTCTAAGCGTGTAGCCTCAAAAGAGAAGGCACAGGAGAGTTTTCTCTCGAAAGAATATGTAAGAATACCACGTTATAAGGAAATACAATGTTGCAGTGTAAATACAAATACTTATGTATAGGAAACACTTTACGAGAAGAAATAAAGCATCGTACAAAATTAGCTTTTATCTCCTAAACAACACGTTGTAACTCGAAATATTTTGTGTGTCGTGTACGTCTAAACGTGTAGCCTCAAAAGAGAAGGCACAGGAGAGTTTTCTCTCGAAAGAATATGTAAGAATACCACGTTTTAAGGAAATACAGAGTTGCAGAGTAAAGACAAATATGTACGTATTGGCAACACCTTACGAGAAAAAATAAGGCATCGTACAAAATTAGTCTGTATCTCCTAAACAACACGTTGTAACTGAAAAGGATTTGGTGTGGCGTGTACGTCTAAACGTGTAGCCTCAAAAGAGAACCAACAGGAGAATTTTCTTTGGTCAAAATTTTTCAGAAAACCACGTTTTAAGGAAATCCCGCATCTTGCGAAATTATCTTGTTTTTCCTAAACAACACGTTGTAACTCGAAAAGCTTTGGTGTTGCCTGTATGTCTAAGCGTGTAGCCTCAAGAGAGAAGGCACAGGAGAGTTTTTTCTCGAAAGAATATGTAAGAATACCACGTTTTAAGGAAATACAGTGTTGCAGAGTAAAGACAAATACATTCGTATTGGCAACACTTTACGAGAAGAAATAACGCATCGTACAAAATTAGCTTGTATCTCCTAAACAACACGATGTAACTCGAAAAGATTTGGTGTGGCGTGTACGTCTAAACGTGTAGCCTCAAAAGTGAACTTACAGGAGTATTTTCTTTCTTCAAAATTTGTCAGAAAACCACGTTTTATGGAAATCCCGCATCGTGGAAATTATCTTGTTTTTCCTAAACAACACGTTGTAACTCGAAAAGCTTTGGTGCTGCGTGTATGTCTAAGCGTGTAGCCTCAAAAGAGAAGGCACAGGAGAGTTTTCTCTCGAAAGAATATGTAAGAATACCGCGTTATAAGGAAATACAGTGTTGCAGAGTAAAGACAAATAAGTAAGTATTGGACACAATTTATGAGAAGAAATAACGCATCGTAAAAAATTAGCTTGTATCTCCTAAACAACACGTTGTAACTCGAAAAGATTTGGTGTGACATGTACGTCTAAACATGTACCCTCAAAAGAGAACTCACAGGAGAATTTTCTTTCATCAAAATTTGTCAGAAAACACGTTTTAAGGAAATCTCGCATCGTGCAAAATTATCTTGTTTTTACTAAACAACAAGGTGTAACTCGAAAAGCTTTGGTGTTGAGTGTTTGTCTAAGCGTGTAGCCTCAAAAGAGAACGCACAGGAGAGTTTTCTCTCGAAAGAATATGTAAGAATACCACGTTATAAGGAAATACAGTGTTGCAGAGTAAAGACAAATAAGTACATATTGGAAACACTTTAGGAGAAGAAATAACGCTTCGTAAAAAATTTGCTTGGATCTCGTAAACAACACGTTGTAACTCGAAAAGATTTGGTGTGGCTCATACGTCTAAACTTGTAGCCTCAAAAGAGAACCCACAGGAGAACTTTCTTTCGTCAAAATTTGTCAGAAAACCACGTTTTAAGGATATCCCGCATCGTGCAAAATTATCTTGTTTTTCCTAAACAACACGTTGTAACTCGAAAAGCTTTGGTGCTGCATGTATGTCTATGCGTGTAGCCACTTAAGAGAAGGCACAGGAGATTTTTCTCTCGAAAGAACATGTAAGAATACAACGTTATAAGGAAATACAGTGTTGCAGAGTAAAGACAAATACGTACTTATTGGAAACACTTTACGAGAAGAAATAACGCATCGTAAAAAATTAGCTTGTATCTCCTAAACAACACGTGGTAACTCGAAAAGATTTGGTGTGGCGTGCACGTCTAAACGTGTAGCCTCAAAAGAGAACCAACAGGAGAATTTTCTTTCGTCAAAATTTGTCAGAACACCACGTTTTAAGGAAATCCCGCATCGTGCGAACTTATCTTGTTTTTCATAAACAACACGTTGTAACTTGAAAGGTTTTGGTGTTGCCTGTATGTCTAAGTGTGTAGCCTCAAAAGGGAACGCACAGGATAGTTTTCTCTCGACAGAATATGTAAGAATACCACGTTATAAGGAAATACAGTGTTGCAGAATAAAGACAAATACGTACGTATTGGAAACACTTTATGAGAAGAAATAACGCAGCGTACAAAATTAGCTTGTATCTCCTACACAACATGTGGTAACTCGAAAGGATTTGGTGTGGCGTGCACGTCTAAACGTGAAGCCTCAAAAGGGAACCCACAGGAGAATTTTCTTTCGTCAAAATTTGTCAGAAAACCACGTTTTAAGGAAATCCCGCATCGTGCGAAATTATCTTGTTTTTCATAAACAACAGGTTGTAACTCGAAAAGCTTTGTTGTTGCCTGTATGTCTAAGTGTGTAGCCTCAAAAGGGAATGCACAGGATAGTTTTCTCTTGAAATAATATGTAAGAAAACCACGTTTTAAGAAATACAGTGTTGCAGAGTAAAGACAAATATGTACGTATTGGAAACACTTTACGAGAAGAATTAACGCATTGTACAAAATTAGCTTGTATCTCCTAAACAATACGTTGTAATTCGAAAAGATTTGATGTGGCGTGTACGTCTAAATATGTAGCCTCAAAAGAGAACACACAGGAGAATTTTCTTTCGTCAAAATTTGTCAGAATCCACGTATTAAGGAAATCCCGCATTGTGCGAAATTATCTTGTTTTTCCTGCACAACACTTCGTAACTCGAAAAGCTTTGGTGTTGCGTGTATGTCTAAACGTGTGGCCTCAAAAGAGAATGCACAGGAGAGATTTCTCTCGAAAGAATATGTAAGAATACCACGTTATAAGGAAATACAGTGTTGCAGAGTAAAGACAAATACGTAGGTATTGGAAACACTTTACGAGAAGTAATAACGCATCGTACAAAATTAGCTTGTATCTCCTAAACAACACGATGTAACCCGAAAAGATTTGGTGTGGCGTGTACGTCTAAACGTGTAGCCTCAAAAGAGAACTCACAGGATAATTTTCTTTCGTCAAAATTTGTCAGAAAACCACGATTTATGGAAATCCCGCATCGTGGAAATTATCTTGTTTTTCCTAAACAACACGTTGTAACTCGGAAAGCTTTGGTGGTGCGTGTATGTCTAAGCGTGTAGCCTCAAAAGAGAACGCACAGGAGAGTTTTCTCTCGAAAGAATATGTAAGAATACCACGTTATAAGGAAATACAGTGTTGCAGAGTAAAGACAAATAAGTACGTATTGGACACATTTTACGAGAAGAAATAACGCATCGTAAAAAATTAGCTTGTATCTCCTAAACAACACGTTGTAACTCGAAAAGATTTGGTGTGACGTGTACGTCTAAACGTGTAGCCTCAAAAGGGAACTCACAGGAGAATTTTCTTTCATCAAAATTTGTCAGAAAACACGTTTTAAGGAAATCTCGCATCGTGCAAAATTATCTTGTTTTTCCTAAACAACACGGTGTAACTCGAAAAGCTTTGGTGTTGAGTGTTTGTCTAAGCGTGTAGCCTCAAAAGAGAATGCACAGGAGAGTTTTCTCTCGAAAGAATATGTAAGAATACCACGTTATAAGGAAATACAGTGTTGCAGAGTAAAGACAAATAAGTACATATTGGAAACACTTTAGGAGAAGAAATAACGCATCGTAAAAAATTTGCTTGTATCTCCTAAACAACACGTTATAACTCGAAAAGATTTGGTGTGGCGTGTACGTCTAAACCTGTAGCCTCAAAAGACAACGCACAGGAGAACTTTCTTTCGTTAAAATTTGTCAGAAAACCACGTTTTAAGGATATCCCGCATCGTGAAAATTATCTTGTTTTTCCTAAACAACACGTTGTAACTCGCAAAGCTTTGGTATTGCGTGTATGTCTATGCGTGTAGCCACTTAAGAGAACGCACAGGAGATTTTTCTCTCGAAAGAACATGTAAGAATACAACGTTATAAGGAAATACAGTGTTGCAGAGTAAAGACAAATACATACTTTTTGGAAACACTTTACGAGAAGAAATAACGCTTCGTAAAAAATTAGCTTGTATCTCCTAAACAACACGTGGTAACTCGAAAAGATTTGGTGTGGCGTGCACGTCTAAACGTGTAGCCTCAAAAGAGAACCAACAGGAGAATTTTCTTTCGTCAAAATTTGTCAGAACACCACTTTTTACGGAAATCCCGCATCGTGCGAAATTATCTTGTTTTTCATAAACAACACATTGTAACTCGAAAAGTTTTGGTGTTGCCTGTATGTCTAAGTGTGTAGCCTCAAAAGGGAACGCACAGGATAGTTTTCTCGCGACAGAATATGTAAGAATACCACGTTATAAGGAAATACAGTGTTGCAGAGTAAAGACAAATATGTACATATTGGAAACACTTTATGAGAAGAAATAACGCATCGTATAAAATTAGCTTGTATCTCCTAAACAACACGTGGTAACTCGAAAGGATTTGGTGTGGTGTGCACGTCTAAACGTGAAGCCTCAAAAGAGAACCCACAGGAGAATTTTCTTTCGTCAAAATTTGTCAGAAAACCACGTTTTAAGGAAATCCCGCATCGTGCGAAATTATCTTGTTTTTCATAAACAACACATTGTAACTCGAAAAGCTTTGGTGTTACCTGTATGTCTAAGTGTGTAGCCTCAAAAGGGAACGCACAGGATAGTTTTCTCTCGAAAGAATATGTAAGAAAACCACGTTTTAAGGAAATACAGTGTTGCAGAGTAAAGACAAATACGTACATATCGGAAACACTTTACAAGAAGAATTAACGCATTGTACAAAATTAGCTTGTATCTCCTAAACAACACGTTGTAATTCGAAAAGATTTGGTGTGGCATGTACGTCTAAATATGTAGCCTCAAAAGAGAACACACAGGAGAATTTTCTTTCGTCAAAATTTGTCAGAAAACCACGTTTTAAGGAAATCCCGCATCGTGCGAAATTATCTTGTTTTTCATAAACAACACATTGTAACTCGAAAAGCTTTGGTGTGACCTGTATGTCTAAGTGTGTAGCCTCAAAAGGGAACGCACAGGATAGTTTTCTCTCGAAAGAATATGTAAGAAAACCACGTTTTAAGGAAATACAGTGTTGCAGAGTAAAGACAAATACGTACATATCTGAAACACTTTACAAGAAGAATTAACGCATTGTACAAAATTAGCTTGTATCTCCTAAACAACACGTTGTAATTCGAAAAGATTTGGTGTGGCATGTACGTCTAAATATGTAGCCTCAAAAGAGAACACACAGGAGAATTTTCTTTCGTCAAAATTTTTCAGAAAACCACGTTTTAAGCTAATCCCGCATCGTGCAAAATCATCTCCTTTTTCCTAAACAACATGTTGTAACTCGAAAAGCTTTGGTGTTGCGTGTATGTGTAAGGATGGAGCCTCAAAAGAGAAGGCACAGGAGAGTTTTCCCTGCGTGTAGCCTCAAAAGAGAACTCACAGTAGAGTTTTCTCTCGAAAGAATATGTAAGGATACCACATTACAAGGAAATACAGTGTTGCAGAGTAAAGACTAATACATATGTATTGGAAACACTTTATGAGAGAAATAACGCATCTTGCAAAATTAGCTTGTATGTCCTAAACAACACGTTGGAACTCGAAAAGATTTGGTGTGGCATGTACGTCTAAACGTGTAGCCTCAAAAGAGTACCCACAGGAGAGTTTTATTTCTTCAAAATTTGTCAGAAAACCACGTTTTAAGGAAATCCCGCATCGTGCGAAATTATGTTGTTTTTCCTAAATAACACGTTGTAACTCGAAAAGCTTTGGTGTTGTGTGTATATCTAAGCACGTAGCCTCAAAGGAGAATGCACAGGAGAGTTTTCTCTCGAAAGAATATGCAAGAATACCACGTTATAAGGAAATACAGTGTTGCAGAGTAAAGGCAAATATTTACGTAATGGAAACACTTAAACTTTATGAGAAGAAATAACGCTTTGTAAAAAAATTAGCTTGTATCTCCTAAACAACACGATGTAACTCGAAAAGATTTGATGTGGTGTGTACGTCTAAATGTGTAGCCTCCAAAGAGATCCCACAGGAGTATTTTCTTTCGTCAAAATTTGTCAGAAAACCACGTTTTAAGGAAATCCCGCATCGTGCTAAATTATCTTGTTTTTCCTAAACAACACATTGTAACTCGAAAAGCTTTGGTGTTGCGTGTATGTCAAAGCATGTAGCCTCAAAAGAGAACGCACAGGAGAGTTTTCTCTCGAAAGAATATGTAAGAATACCACGTTATAAGGAAATACAGTGTTGCAGAGTAAAGACAAATACGTACTTATTGGAAACACTTAAACTTTACGAGAAGAAATAAGGCATCGTACAAAATTAGTATGTATCTCCTAAACATCACGTTATAACTCGAAAAGATTTGGTGTGGTGTGTACGTCTAAACGTGTAGCCTCAAACGAGAACCCACAGGAGAATTTTCGTTCATCAAAATTTGTCAGAAAACCACGTTTTAAGGAAATCCTGCATCGTGCGAAATTATCTTGTTTTTCCTAAGCAACACGTTGTAACGCGAAAACCTTTGGTGTTGCGTGTATGTCTAAGCGTGTAGCCTCAAAAGAGAATGCAAAGGAGAGTTTTTTTCTCGAAAGAATATATAAGAATACCACGTTATTAGGAAATACAGTGTTGCAGAGTAAAGACAAATATTTACGAATTGGAAAAACTTTACGAGAAGAAATAACGCATCTTACAAAATTAGCTTGTATCTCCTAAACAACACGTTGTAACTTAAAAAGATTTGGTGTGGCGTGTACGTCTAATCGTGTAGCCTCAAAAGAGAAACCATAGGAGAATTTTCTTTGGTCAAAATTTGTCAGAAAACCACGTATGAAGGAAATACCGCATCATGCGAAATTATCTTGTTTTTCCTAAACAAAACGTTTTAACTCGAAAAGCTTTGGTGTTGCGTGTATGTCTAAGCGTGTAGCCCCAAAAGAGAACGCACAGGAGAGTTTTCTCTCGAAAGAATATGTAAGAATACCACGTTGTAAGGAAATACAGTGTTGCAGAGTAAAGGAAAATACATATGTATTGGAAACGAAATATCAAAGCTTTTCGAGTTTCAACGTGTTGTTTAGGAAAAGCAAGATAATTTCGCACGATGAGTGATTTCCTTAAAACATGGTTTTCTGAGAAATATTAACGAAAAAAAATTCTCCTGTGGGTTATCTTTTGAGGTTACACGTTTAGACGTGCACGCCACACCAAATCTTTTCGAGTTACAAACTGTTGTTTAGGAGATACAAGCTAATTTTTTACGATGCTTTATTTCTTCTTGTAAGGTGTTTCCAATAGGTACGTATTTGCCTTTAGTCTGCAACACTGTATTTCCTTATAACGTGGTATTCTTACATATTCTTTCGAGAGAAAACTTTCCTGTGCATCCTCTTTTGAGGCTACACGCTTAGACATACACGCAATACCAAAGATTTTCGCGTTACAACGTGTTGTTTAGGAAAAACAAGATAATTTCGCACGAAGAGGGATTTCCTTAATACGTGATTTTCTGACAAATTTTGACCAAAGAAAATTCTCCTATGGGTTCTCATTTGAGACTACACGTTTAGACGTACAGGCCACACCAAATCTTTTTAAGTTACAACATGTTGTTTAGGAGATACAAGCTAATTTTTTTACGATGCATTATTTCTTCTCGTAAAGTTTAAGTTTTTCCAATAAGTATGTATTTGCCTCTACTCTGCAACACTGTATTTCCTTATAACGTGGTATTCTTACATATTATTTCAAGAGAAAACTCTCCTGTGCGTTCTCGGATTTCCTTAAACCGTTGTGTTCTGACAAATTTTGAAGAAAGAAAATTCTCCTGTGGGTTCTCTTATGATGCTACACGTTTAGACATGCACGCCACACCAAATCCTTTCGAGTTACCACGTGTTGTTTAGGAGATACAGGCTAATTTTGTACGATGTGTTATTTCTTCTCGTAAATTGTTTCCAATACGTACGTATTTGTCTTTCTCTGCAACACTGTATTTCCTTATAACGTGGTATTCTTACATATTCTTTCGAGGGAAAACTCTCCTGAGCGTTCTCTTTTGAGGCTACATGTTTAGACATACAAGCAACACCAAAGCTTTTCGAGTTACAACGTGTTGTTTAGGAAAAACTAGATAATTTCGCACGATGCGAGATTTCCATAAACGTGGTTTTGTGAAAAATTTGACAATAGAAAGTTCTCCTGTGGGTTCTCTTTTGAGGCTACATGTTTAGACGTACACGCCACACCAAATCTGTTCGAGTTACAACGTGTTGTTTAGGAGATACAAGCTAATATTTTACAATGTGTTAATTCTTCTCATAAAGTGTTTCCAATACGTACGTATTTGTCTTTACTCTGCAACATTGTATTTCCTTATAACGTGGTATTCTTACATATTCTTTCGATAGAAAACTGTCCTGTGCGTTCCCTTTTGTGGCTACACACTTAGACATACAGGCAACACCAAAGCGATTCAAGTTACAACATGTAGTTTAGGAAAAATTTTGTACGATGCATTATTTCTTCTCGTAAAGTGTTTCCAATACGTACTTATTTGTCTTTACTCTGCAACACTGTATTTCCTTATAACGTGGTATTCTTACATATTCTTTTGAGAGAAAACTCTCCTGTGCATTCTCTTTTGAGGCTACACGCTTAGACAAATACGCAACACCAAAGCTTTTCGAGTTACAACGTGTTGTTTAGGAAAAACAAGATAATTTCACACGATGTGAGATTTCCTTAAAACGTGGTTTCTGACAAATTTTGATGAAAGAAAATTCTCCTGTGGGTTCACTTTGGAGGCTACACGTTTAGACGTACGAGCCACACCAAATCTTTTCGAGTTACAACGTGCTGTTTAGGAAAAACAAGATAATTTCTCAGGATGCGAGATTTCCATAAAACGTGGTTTTGTGAAAAAATTTTGCCGTAAGAAAGTTCTCCTGTGGGTTCTCTTATGAGGCTACACGATTACACGTACACGCCGCACCAAATTCTTTCGAGTTACAAGGTGTTGTTTAGGAGATACAAGCTAATTTTGTACCATGCGTTATTTCTTCTCATAAAGTATTTACAATACGTACCTATTTATCTTTAATCTGCAACACTTTATTTCCTTATAACGTGGTATTCTTACATATTCTTTCTTTTTTTTTCTTTTTTTTTTCTTTTTCCTCTTTTTTTAGGCTTGATACAATTTATTTGCTTTTCTTTAGAATTTTTTTTATTGTTATTTTTTTTATTCGTACGATGCGGGATTTCCTTAAGACGTGGTTTTCTGACAAGTTCTAAGGAAAGAAAATTCTCCTGTGGGTTCTCTTATGAGGCTAAGCATTTAGACCTACACGCCACACCAAATCCTTTCGAATTACAAGGTGTTGTTTAGGAGATACAAGCTAATTTTGTAACATGCATTAATTCTTCTCATAAAGTATTTACAATCTGTACCTATTTATCTTTACTCTGCAACACTGTATTTACTTATAACGTGGTATTCTTACATATTCTTTCGAGAGAAAACTCTCCTCTGCATTCTCTTTTGAGGCTACACGCGTAGACATACACGCCACACCAAAGCTTTTCGTGTTACAACATTTTGTTTGTGAAAAACAAGATAATTTCGCAGGATGCGAGATTTCCTTAAAACGTGGTTTCTGACAAATTTTCATGAAAGAAAATTCTCCTGTGGGTTCTCTTTTGAGGCTACACGAAGAAATAATGCATCGTTCAAAATTAGCTTGTATCTCCTAAACAACACGTTGTAACTCAAAAAGATTTGGTGTGGCGTGTACATCTAAACGTGTAGCCTCAAAAGAGAACCCACAGGAGAGTTTTCTCTCGAGAGAACATGTAAGAATACCACGTTATAAGGAAATACAGTGTTGCAGAATAAAGACAAATATGTACACATTGTAAACACTTTACGAGAAGAAATAACGCATCATACAAAATTAGCTTGTATCTCCTAAACAACACGTTGTAACTCGAAAAGATTTGGTGTGGCATGTAAGTCTAAATGTGTAGCCTCAAAAGAGAACCCACAGGAGAATTTTTGTTCGTCAAAATATGTCAGAAAACCACGTTTTAAGGAAATCCCGCATCGTGTGAAATTATCTTGTTTTTCTTAAACAACACGTTGTAACTTGAAAAGATTTGGTGTTGCGTGTATGTCTAAGCATGTAGCCTCAAAAGCGAATGCACAGGAGAGTTTTCTCTCGAAAGAAGATGTAAGAATACCACGTTCTAGGAAATACAGTGTTGTAGACTAAAGACAAATACGTACGTATTGGAAACACTTTTAGAGATGAAATAATGCATCGTTCAAAATTAGCTTGTATCTCCTTAACAACACGTTGTAACTCGAAACGATTTGGTGTGGCGTGTACGACTAAACGTGTAGTCTCAAAAGAGAACCCAGAGGAGAATTTTCTTTCTTCAAAATGTTTCAGAAATCACGTTTTTAGGAAATCCCGCATTGTGCGAAATTATCTTGATTTTCCTAAACAACACGTTGTAACTCGAAAAGCTTTGGTGTTACGTGTATGTCTAAGCGTGTAGTCTCAAAAGAGAACGCAGAGGAGAGTTATCTCTCGAAAGAATATGTAAGAATACCACGTTATAAGGAAATACAGTATTGCGGAATAAAGACAAATACGTATGTATTGGAAACACTTTACGAGAAGAAATAAAACATCGTTCAAAATTAGTTTGTATCTCCTAAACAACACGTTGTAACTCGAAAAGATTTGGTGTGGCGTGTATGTCTAAGCGTGTAGCCTCAAAAGAGAACGCACAGGAGAGTTTTCTCTCGAAAGAATATTTAAGAATACCACGTTATAAGGAAATACAGTGTTGCAGAATAAAGACAAATACGTACATATTGGAAACACTTTATGAGAAGAAATAACGCATCGTACAAAATTAGCTTGTATCTCCTAAACAACACATTGTAACTCGAAAAGAGTTGGTGTGGCATGTACGTCTAAATGTGTAGCCTCAAAAGAGAACCCACAGGAGAATTTTCTTTCATCAAAATATGTCAGAAAACCATGTTTTACGGTAATCCCGCATCGTGTGAAATTATCTTGTTTTTTTTAAACAACACGTTGTAACTTGAAAAGCTTTGGTGTTGCGTGTATGTCTAAGCGTGTATCCTCAAAAGCGAACGTACAGGAGTGTTTTCTCTCGAAATAAGATGTAAGAATACCACGTTCTAAGGAAATACAGCGTTGCAGACTAAAGACAAATAGGTACTTATTGGAAACACTTTTAGAGATGAAATAACGCATCGTTCAAAATTAGCTTGTATCTCCTAAACAACACGTTGTAACTCGAAAAGATTTGGTATGGCGTGTACGTCTAAATGTGTAGCCTCAAAAGAGAACCCACAGGAGAATTTTCTTTCGTCAAAATTTTTCAGAAATCACGTTTTTAGGAAATCCCGCATTGTGCGAAATTATCTTGTTTTTCCTAAACAACACGTTGTAACTCGAAAAGCTTTGGTGTTACATGTATGTCTAAGCATGTAGCCTCAAAAGAGAACCCACAGGAGAGTTTTCTCTCGAAAGAATATGTAAGAATACCACGTAATAAGGATACGGTGTTGCAGAGAAAAGAGAAATACTTATGTATTGGAAACACTTAATGAGAAGAAATAACGCATGGTACAAAATTAGCTTGTATCTCCTAAACAACACGTTGTAACTCGAAAAGATTTGGTGTGATGTTTACATCTAAACGTGTAGCCTCAAAAGAGAACCCACAAGAGAATTTTCTTTCGTCAAATTTTTTTCAGAAAACCACGTTTTAAGGAAGTCCTGCATCGTGCGAAATCATCTTGTTTTTCCTAAACAACACGTTGTAACTCGAAAAGCTTTGGTGTTGCGTGTATGTCTAAGCGTGTAGCCTCAAAAGAGAAGGCACAGTAGTGTATTCTCTCGAAAGAATATGTAAGAATACCACGTTATAAGGAAATACAGTGTTGCAGAGTAAAGACAGATACTTACTTATTGGAAACACTTTACGAGAAGGAATAATACATAGTACAAAATTAGCTTGTATTTCCTAAACAACACGTTGTAACTCGAAGGATTTGGTGTGGCATGTAATTTGAAACTTGTAGCCTCAAAAGAGAACCCACAGGAGAATTTTCTTTTGTCAATATTTGTCAGAAAACCACGTTTTAAGGAAATCCCGCATTGTGCGAAATTATCTTGTTTTTCCTAAACAACACGTTATAACTCGAAAAGCTTTGGTGTTGCGTGTATGTCTAAACGTGTGGCCTCAAAAGAGAACGGACAGGAGAGTTTTCTCTCGAAAGAATATATAAGAATACCACGTTATAAGGAAATACAGTGTTGCAGAGTAAAGACAAATACGTATGTATGGGAAACACTTTACGAGAAGAAATAACACATCGTAAAAAATTAGCTTGTATCTCCTAAACAACACGTGGTAACTCGAAAAGATTCAGTGTGGCGTGTACGTCTAAACCTGTAGCCTCAAATGAGAAGACACAGTAGAATTTTCTTTCGTCAAAATTTGTCAGAAAACCACGTTTTAAGGAAATCCCGCATCGTGCGAAATTATCTTGTTTTTCCTAAACAACACGTTGTAACTCGAAAAGCTTTGGTGTTGCGTGTATGTCTAAGCGTGTAGCCTCTAAAGAGAACTCCCAGGAGAGTTTTCTCTTGAAAGAACATGTAAGAATACAATGTTATAAGGAAATAGAGTGTTGCAGAGTAAAGACAAATGCGTACTTATTGGAAACACTTTAAGAGAAGAAATAACACATAGTACAAAATTAGCTTGTATCTCCTAAACACTTGGTAACTGGAAAGGATTTGGTGTGGCGTGCACGTCTAAACGTGTAGCATCAAAAGAGAACCCACAGGAGAATTTTCTTTCCTCAAAATTTGTCAGAACACAATGGTTTAAGGAAATCCCGCATTGTGCGAAATTATCTTGTTTTTCATAAACAACACGTTGTAATTCGAAAAGCATTGGTGTTGCCTGTATGTCTAAATGTGTAGCCTCAAAAGGGAATGCAAAGGATAGTTTTCTCTCGAAAGAATATGTAAGAATACCATGTTATAAGGAAATACAGTGTTGCAGAGTAAAGACAAATACGTACGTTTTGGAAACACTTTACGAGAAGAATTAACGCATCGTACAAAATTAGCTTGTATCTCCTAAACAACACGTTGTAACTCGAAAAGGTTTGGCGTGGCGTGTACTTCTAAACATGTAGCCTCAAAAGAGAACCCACAGGAGAATTTTCTTTCGTCCAAATTTTTCAGAAAACCACGTTTTAAGGAAATCCCCCATCGTGCGAATTCATCTTCTTTTTCCTAAACAACATGTTGTAACTCGAAAAGCTTTGGTGTTGCGTGTATGTGTAAGCGTGGAGCCTCAAAAGAGAAGGCACAGGAGAGTTTTCTCTCGAAAGAATATGTAAGAATCCCACGTTATAAGGAAATACAATTTTGCAGATTAAAGACAAATAAGTACAGATTGGAAACACTTTACGAGAAGAAAGAATGCATCGTAAAAAATTAGCTTGTATCTCCTAAACAAAATGTTGTAACTCGAAAAGATTTGGTGTGACGTGTACGTCTAAACGTGTAGCCTCAAAAGAGAACCCACAGGAGAATTTTCTTTCTTTCTTTTTTTTTTTTTTACGTTTTTTAAATTAAATATTTTCTTTATTTACATTTTAAATATTATCTGCATTCCTGGTTTCCCCTCTGAAAACACACTATCCCATAACCCCTTCTCCCTGCTCACCAACCCATCCACTCCCACTCCTTTTTTTTTTGTCTTATTTTTTTTAGTGTTGACTTCTTTTTTATTCGATATAATTTATTTACATTTCAAATGATTTCCCCTTTTCTAGCCCCCCCACTCCCCGAAAGTCCCGAAAGCCCCCTTCTCTTCCCCTGTCCTCCCATCCACCCCTTCCCACTTCCCCGTTCTGGTTTTGCTAAATACTGTTTCACTGAGTCTTTCCATAACCAGGGGCCACTCCTCCTTTCTTCTTGTACCTCATTTGATGTGTGGATTATGTTTTGGGTATTCCAGTTTTCTAGGTTAATATCCACTTATTAATGAGTGCATACCATGATTCACCTTTTGAGTCTGGGTTACCTCACTTAGTATGATATTCTCTAGCTCCATCCATTTGCCTAAGAATTTCATGAATTCATTGTTTCTAATGGCTGAATAGTGCTCCATTGTGTAGATATACCACATTTTTTGCATCCACTCTTATGTTGAGGGATACCTGGGTTCTTTCCAGCATCTGGCAATTATAAATAGGGCTGCTATGAACATAGTAGAACATGTATCCTTATTACATGGAGGGGAGTCTTCTGGGTATATGCCCAGGAGTGGTATAGCAGGATCTTCTGGAAGTGAGGTGCCCAGTTTTCGGAGGAACCGCCAGACTGATTTCCAGAGTGGTTTTACCAATTTGCAACCCCACCAGCAGTGGAGGAGTGTTCCTCTTTCTCCACACCCTCTCCAACAGCTGCTGTCTCCTGAATTTTTAATCTTAGCCATTCTGACTGGTGTAAGATGAAATCTTAGGGTTGTTTTGATTTGCATTTCCCTGATGACTAATGAAGTTGAGCATTTTTTAAGATGCTTCTCCGCCATCCGAAGTTCTTCAGGTGAGAATTCTTTGTTTAACTCTGTACCCCATTTTTTAATAGGGTTGTTTGGTTTTCTGGAGTCTAACTTCTTGAGTTCTTTATATATATTGGATATTAGCCCTCTATATGATGTAGGATTGGTGAAGATCTTTTCCCAATTTGTTGGTTGCCGATTTTTCCTCTTGATGGTGTCCTTTGCCTTACAGAAACTGTAATTTCATGAGGTCCCATTTGTCAATTCTTGCTCTTAGAGCATACGCTATTGGTATTCTGTTCAGAAACTTTCTCCCTGTACCGATGTCCTCAAGGTTCTTCCCCAGTTTCTTTTCTATTAGCTTCAGAGTGTCTGGCTTTATGTGGAGGTCCTTGATCCATTTGGATTTGAGCTTAGTACAAGGAGACAAGGATGGATCAATTCGCATTCTTCTGCATGCTGACCTCCAGTTGAACCAGCACCATTTGTTGAAAAGGCTATCTTTCTTCCATTGGATGTTTTCAGCCTCTTTGTCAAGGATCAAGTGGCCATAGGTGTGTGGGTTCATTTCTAGATCTTCAATCCTGTTCCATTGATCCTCCTGTCTGTCACTGTACCAACACCATGCAGTTTTTAACACTATTGCTCTGTAGTATTGCTTGAGGTCAGGGATACTGATTCCCCCAGATTTTCTTTTGTTGCTGAGAATAGTTTTAGGTATCCTGGGTTTTTTGTTGTTCCAGACGAATTTGATAATTGCTCTTTCTAACTCTGTGAAGAATTGAGTTGGGATTTTGATGGGTATTGCATTGAATCTGTATAGTGCTTTAGGCAGAATGGCCATTTTAACTATATTGGTTCTACCGATCCATGAGCATGGGAGGTTTTCCCATTTTTTGAGGTCTTCTTCCATTTCCTTCTTCAGAGTCTTGAAGTTCTTGTCATACAGATCTTTCACATGTTTGGTAAGGGTCACCCCAAGATACTTTATACTGTTTGCGGCTATTGTGAAGGGGGTCATTTCCCTAATTTCTTTCTCAGCCTGCTTATCCTTTGAGTATAGGAAGGCCACTGATTTGCTTGAGTTGATTTTATAACCTGCCACTTTGCTGAAGTTGTTTATCAGCTGTAGGAGCTCTCTAGTGGAGTTCTTTGGGTCACTTAGGTAGACGATCATGTCGTCTGTAAATAATGATAGTTTGACTTCTTCCTTTCCAATTTGTATCCCTTTGACCTCCTTATGTTGTCGAATTGCCCGAGCTAGTACCTCAAGTACAATGTTGAAAAGATAAGGAGAAAGGGGGCAGCCTTGTCTGGTCCTTGATTTCAGTGGGATTGCTTCAAGTTTCTCTCCATTTAGTTTGATGCTGGCTACCGGTTTGCTGTATATTGCTTTTACTATGTTTAGGTATGGGCCTTGAATTCCTGTTCTCTCCAAGACTTTAAGCATGAAGGGATGCTGAATTTTGTCAAATGCTTTTTCAGCATCCAATGAAATGACCATGTGGTTTTGTTCTTTGAGTTTGTTTATGTAGTGGATTGTATTGATGGATTTCCGTATATTGAACCAACCCTGCATTCCCGGGATAAAGCCTACTTGATCATGGTGGATGATCGTTTTGATGTGTTTTGGATTCGGTTAGCAAGAATTTTATTGAGTATTTTTGCATCGATGTTCATAAGGGAAATTGGTCTGAAGTTCTCTTTCTTTGTTGGATCTTTTTGTGGCTTTGGTATCAGCGGAATTGTGGCTTCGTAGAAGGAATTGGGTAGTGTTCCTTCTGTTTCTATTTTGTGGAATAGTTTGAAGAGTATTGGTGTTAACTCTTCTTTGAAGGTCTGGTAGAATTCTGCACTGAAGCCATCTGGTCCTGTGCTTTTTTTGGTTGGAAGACTTTCTATGACTCCTTCTATTTCTTTAGGCATTATGGGACTGTTTAGATGGTCTAGTTGGTCCTGATTTAATTTTGGTATTTGGTATCTGTCAAGGAAATTGTCCATTTCCTCCAGATTCTCCAGTTGTGTTGAGTACAGGCTCTTGTAGTAGGATCTGATGATTTTTTGGATTTCCTCAGTTTCCGTTGTTATATCTCCCTTTTCATTTCTAAGTTTGTTAATTTGGATACTTTCTCTGTGCCCTTTGGTCAGTCTGGCTAAGGGTTTATCTATCTTGTTGATTTTCTCAAAGAACCAGCTCCTGGTTTTGTTGATTTTTTGTATGGTTCTCTTTGTTTCTACTTGATTGATTTCGGCCCTGAGTTTGATGATTTCCTGCCTTCTACTCCTCCTGGGTGAAATAGCTTCTTTTTGTTCTAGGGCTTTCAGGTGTGTCATTAAGCTGGTAATGTATGCTCTCTCCATTTTCTTTTTGGAGGCACTCAGGGCTATGAGTTTTCCTCTTAGCACTGCTTTCATTGTGTCCCATAGATTTGGGTATGTTGTGTTTTCATTTTTATTGTGTTCTAAAAAGTCTTTAATTTCTTTCTTTATTTCTTCCTTGACCAAGGTATCATTGAGTAGAGTATTGTTCAGTTTCCACGTGTATGTGGGTTTTCTGTTGTTTCTGTTGCTATTGAAGACCACTTTTACTCCATAGTGATCAGATAGGAGGCATGGTATTAGTTCTATCTTCTTATATTTGTTGAGGTCTGTCTTGTGACCAATTATATGGTCGATTTTGGAGAAGGTACCATGAGGTGCTGAGAAAAAGGTATATTCTTTTGTTTTAGGATAGAATGTTCTATATATATCTGTTAAATCTAATTGGTCCAAAGCTTCAATTAGTTTCATTGTGTCCCTGTTTAGTTTCTGTTTTCCTGATCGGTCCATTGAGGAAAGTGCAGTGTTGAAGTCACCCACAATTATTGTGTTAGGTGCAATGTGTGCTTTTAGTTTTAATAAAGTTTCTTTTACGAAAGAGGGTGCCCTTGCATTTGGGGCATAGATGTTCAGGATTGACAGTTCTTCTTTTTGTATTTTTCCTTTGACCAGCAAGAAGTGTCCCTCAGGGTCTCTTTTGATGACTTTGGGTTGAAAGTCAATTTTATCTGATATTAAAATGGCTACTCCAGCTTGTTTCCTGAGACCATTTGCATGTAAAATTGTCTTCCAGCCTTTTACTCTAAGGTAGTGTTTGTCTTTGACCCTGAGGTGTGTTTCCTGTAAGCAGCAAAATGTAGGGTCCTGTTTACGTATCCATTCAGTTAGTCTGTGTCTTTTTGTTGGGGCATTAAGTCCATTGATGTTAAGAGATATTAAGGAATAGTGATTGTTACTTCCTATCATTTTTGACGTTATTTTTTAAATTTGAATGCTTAACTTCTTTTGGGTTTGATGAAAGGTTACTATCTTGCTTTTTCCAGGGTGAAGTTTCCCTCCTTGTATTGGTGTTGGCTTCCTATTATCCTTTTTAGGGCCGGGTTTGTGGATAGATATTGGGTAAACTTGGTTTTGTCATGAAATATCTTAGTTTCTGCATCTATGGTGATTGAGAGTTTTGCTGGATATAGTAGTTTTGGTTGGCATTTGTGTTCCCTTAGAGTCTGCATGAGATCTGCCCAGGACCTTCTAGCCTTCATAGTCTCCGGTGAAAAGTCTGCTGTGATTCTGATAGGTCTTCCTTTATATGTTACTTGGCCTTTTTCTCTTACTGCCTTTAGTATTCTTTCTTTGTTTAGAACATTTGGTGTTTTGATTATTATGTGACGGGAAGTATTTCTGTTCTGGTCCAGTCTGTTTGGAGTTCTGTAGGCTTCTTGTATATTCATGGGCATCTCTCTCTTTAGGTTAGGGAAGTTTTCTTCCATAATTTTATTGAAGATATTTGCTGGCCCTTTAAGTTGTAAATCTTCACTCTCATCTATGCCTATAATCCTTAGGTTTGGTCTTCTCATTGTGTCCTGGATTTCCTAGATATTTTGGGTTACAAGCTTTTTGCATTTTGCATTTTCTTTAACTGTTGAGTCCATGGTTTCTATGGAATCTTCAGCATCTGAGATTCTTTCTTCTATCTCTTGTATTCTGTTGTTGATATTTGCATCTCTGTCCCCTGATTTCTTCCCAAGGCTTTCTATCTCAAAAGTTGTCTCCCTTTGAGTTTTCTTAGTTGTTTCTACTTCTGATTTTAGATCCTGGATGGTTTTGCTTAGCTCCTTCACTTACATGTTTGTGTTTTCCTGTAATTCTTTAAGAGATTTTTGTGTTTCCTCTTTCATGAGCTCAGCCTGTTGACCAAAGTTCTCCTGTATTTCTTCAAGAGATTTTTGTGTTTCGTCTTTCATGACCTCAGCCTGTTGACCAAAGTTCTCCTGTATTTCCTCCTTGTTGGCTTTTGTATTCTCCTGGATTTCTTTCAATGATTTTTGTGTTTCCCTTGCAAGGGCTTCTAACTTTTGATCCATTTTCTCCTGAATTTCTTTAAGTATGTCCTTCATGTGTTCCTGTACCAGCATCATGACCAGTGATTTTAAATCCAAATCATGTTTTACTGGTGTGATGGGGTATCCAGGACATGTTGGTAGAGGAGAATTGGGTTCAGATGTTGCCATATTGCCTTGATTTCTGTTAGTGACGTTCCTGCGTTTGCATTTTGCCATCTAGTTCTCACTGGTGTTAGTTTGTCTTGTCAGTGCTGGACTCACCAGTGCAAGCTGCCCCTTCCCCGTTGGGCTCTGGTACACAGCTTACCTCCTGCACTGCTTGTAGACAGGGTGCTGCTGCCCAGGCTGTTCAGATCCCAAAGCAGGCACCCGAAGACTCCTGCTGGGGCCCGCTGGATTCACTGGAGCACACTGACTTCTCCCAGCTGGCCGCCCGGAAACCCAGCTAGCCACTTGCAGGACTTGGAGATGTGGTGCTGCCGCCCAGGCTGATCTGGGCAGCAGAACTCCCAACCGGGTTGGTGCACACAAGGCTATCCTAGCTGCTCAGGCCCTGAGTCTAGGCAAAAGCCTGGCAGGCCAATGTCGGTGCAAAGTTCCCCTCAGCTGTGAGTGTTAATTGGGTGTGTCAGGTGGCTAGGATGGTGGCGTGTGCGAGTTCCCTGAGAGTGCTGGGAGAGTCTGCTGGGCTAACAACCTCCTGGCTGGGTCAGCACACAGATGGCCCAACGAGCAGCCCAGGGCCTGGGGGTCAGTCCAGGGCCTGACCGTCTGAGACCCCTGCTATGTCCGCCTCGGGCTATGCCTGTTAGCTGGTTTGGTTTTGCCTGCTAGGTCTCTCTGGCTTCCCGTAGGCAAAATGGTGGTGGTGCGCAAACTGGCCCGGATAAACAACCTCCTGGCCGGGTCGGCACACAGATGGCCCACCGAGCAGCCCAGGGCCTGGGGGCAGTCCAGGGAATGACCGTCTGAGACCCCTGCTATGCCTGTTAGCCGGTTTGGTTTTGCCTGCTAGGTCTCCCTGGCTTCCCCCAGGCAAAATGGTGGTGGTGCGCGCGCCGGCCCTGGAGGAAAAAAACCTCCTGGCCGGGTTTGCACCCCGGTGGACCCCCGATCAGCTCAGGGCCTGGGTGCAGGCCAACGCCCGTCGGGCTTAGACCCCCGCGATGTTGTTCTCGGGTTATATTTGCGTACCTCAGTCTGATTTCTCTGGCGACCGAGAACCAATATGGAGCCCTCGTAACTGACTGGCGGGAGGCAGAGTTCTGATGTGGCTTCCGTGTGGTGAAAGGCACCGTAAATCCGCCGCTGCTTGCAGCCTGGCTGGCCAGCGATGGCCAGTGGTCGTGGGCACCGGGTCTGCCTGGACCCTGTCCGCTTGGTTCTACTGCTGATGGCCCTTCCTCTGGACCAGCCACTGCTGCTGCTACTGCTGCTGCTGCCGCCGCTCCCAGGCCCAAGAATTTTCTTTCATCAAAATTTGTCAGAAACCACGTTTTAAGGAAATCTCGCATCGTGTGAAATTATCTTGTTTTTCATAAACAACACGTTGTAAATCGAAAAGCTTTGGTGTTGCGTGTATGTCTAAGCGTGTAGCCTCAAAAGAGAACGCACAGGAGAGTTTTCTCTCGAAAGAAAATGTAGGAATACCACGTTATAAGGAAATAAAGTGTTGCAGAGTAAAGACAAATACGTACATATTGGAAACACTTTAAGAGAAGAAATAACGCATCGTACAAAATTAGCTTGTATCTCCTAAACAAAGCTTTGTAACTCGAAAAGATTTGGTGTGGCTCATACCTCTACAAGTGTAGCCTCAAAAGAGAACCCACAGGAGGAAATTCTTTCGTTAAAAATTTTCAGAAAACCACGATTTATGGAAATCTCGCATCATGCGAAATTATCTTGTTTTTTCCTAAACAACACGTTGTAACTCGAAAAGCTTTGGTGTTGCGTGTTTGTCTAAGCGTGTAGCCTCGAAAGAGAACGCACAGGAGAGTTTTCCCTCGAAAGAATATGTAAGAATACCACGTTATAAGGAAATACAGTGTTGCAGAGTAAAGACAAATTCGTACGTATTGGAAACACTTTATGAGAAGAATTAACGCATCTTACAAAATTAGCTTGTATCTCCTAAACAAAACGTTGTAACTCGAAAGGATTTGGTGTGGCGTGTACATCTAAACATGTAGCCTCAAAAGAGAACCCACAGGAGAATTTTCTTTCGTCAAAATTTTTCAGAAAACCACGTTTTAAGGAAATCCCGCATCGTGCGAAATTATCTTGTTTTTCCTAAACAACACGTTGTAACTCGAAAAGCTTTGGTGTTGCGTGTATGTCTAAGCGTGTAGCCTCAAAAGAGAAGGCACAGGAGAGTATTCTCTTGAAAGAATATGTAAGAATACCACGTTATAAGGAAATACAGTGTTGCAGAGTAAAGACAGATACTTATTGGAAACACTTTACGAGAAGGAATAATACATCGTAAAAAATTAGCTTGTATTTCCTAAACAACACGTTGTAACTCGAAGGATTTGGTGTGGCGTGTAAGTTGAAACGTGTAGCCTCAAAAGAGAACCCACAGGAGAATTTTCTTTCGTAAAAATTTGTCAGAAAACCACGTTTTAAGGAAATCCCGCATTGTGCGAAATTATCTTGTTTTTCCTAAACAACACGTTGTAATTCGAAAAGCTTTGGTGTTGCGTGTATGTCTAAACGTGTGGCCTCAAAGGAGAACGCACAGGACAATTTTCTATTGAAAGAATATGTAAGAATACCACGTTATAAGGAAATACAATGTTGCAGGGTAAAGACAAATATGTATGTATTGGAAACACTTTATGAGAAGAATTAACGCATTGTAAAAAATTAACTTGTATCTCCTAAACAATACGTTGTAACTCGAACAGATTTGGTGTGGCGTGTAGGTCTAAACATGTAGCCTCAAAAGAGAACCCACAGGAGAATTTTCTTTCGTCAAAATTTTTCAGAAAACCACGTGTTAAGGAAATCCCCCATCGTGCGAAATCATCTTCTTTTTCCTAAACAACATGTTGTAACTTGAAAAGCTTTGGTGTTGCGTGTATGTTTAAGCATGGAGCCTCAAAAGAGAAGGCACAGGAGAGTTTTCTCTCGAAAGAATATGTAAGAATACCACGTTATAAGGAAATACAATTTTTCAGAGTAAAGACAAATAAGTACATATTGGAAACACTTTATGAGAAGGAAGAATGGATCGTAAAAAATTAGCTTGTATCTCCTAAACAACACGTTGTAACTCGAAAAGATTTGGTGTGACGTGTATGTCTAAACGTTTAGCCTCAAAAGAGAACCCACAGGAGAATTTTCTTTCATCAAAATTTGTCAGAAACCACGTTTAAAGGAAATCTCGCATCGTGCGAAATTATCTTGTTTTTCCTAAACAACACGTTGTAAATCGAAAAGCTTTGGTGTTGCGTGTATGTCTAAGCTTGTAGCCTCAAAAGAGAACGCACAGGAGAGTTTTCTCTTGAAAGAATATGTAGGAATACCACGTTATAAGGAAATACAGTGTTGCAGAGTAAAGACAACTACGTACGTATTGGAAACACTTTAAGAGAAGAAATAACGCATCGTACAAAATTAGCTTGTATCTCCTAAAGAACACTTTGTAACTCGAAAAGATTTGGTGTGGCTCGTACCTCTAGAAGTGTAGCCTCAAAAGAGAACCCACAGGAGAACTTTCTTTCATCAAAATTTTTCAGAAAACCACGTTTTATGGAAATCTCGCATCGTGCGAAATTATCTTGTTTTTCCTAAACAACACGTTGTAACTCGAAAAGCTTTGGCGTTGCGTGTATGTCTACACGTGTAGCCTCAAAAGAGCACGCACAGGAGCGTTTTCCCTCGAAAGAATATGTAAGAATACCACGTTATATGGAAATACAATGTTGCAGAGTAAAGGCAAATAAGTACATATTGGAAACACTTAGGAGAAGAAATAACGCATCTTACAAAATTTGCTTGTATCTCCTAAACAACACGTTGTAACTCGAAAAGATTTGGTGTGGCTCGTACGTCTACACGTGTACCCTCAAAAGAGAAACCACAGGATAACTTTCTTTCGTCAAAATTTGTCAGAAAACCACGTTTTAAGGAAATCCCGCATCGTGCAAAATTATCTTGTTTTTCATAAACAACATGTTGTAACTCAAAAAGCTTTGGTGTTTCGTGTATGTCTAAGCCTGTAGCCTCTAAAGAGAACGCACAGGAGAGTTTTCTCTCGAAATAACATGTAAGAATACAACGTTATAAGGAAATACAGTGTTGCAGAGTAAAGACAAATACGTAATTATTGGAAACACTTTACGAGAAGAAATAACGCATCGTAGAAAATTAGCTTGTTTCTCCTAAGCAACACGTGGTAACTCGAAAGGATTTGGTGTGGCATGTATGTCTAAACGTGGAGCCTCAAAAGAGAACCCACAGGAGAATTTTCATTCGTCTAAATTTGTCATAAAACCACGTTTTAAAGAAATCCCGCATCGTGCGAAATAATCTTGTTTTTCATAAACAACACGTTGTAACTCTAAAAGCATTGATGTTGCCTGTATGTCTAAGTGTGCAGCCTCAAAAGGGAACGCACAGGATACTTTTCTCTCGAAAGAATATGTAAGAATACCACGTTATAAGGAAATACAGTGTTGCAGAGTAAAGACAAATACGTATGTATTGGAAACACTTTATGAGAAGCATTAACGCATCGTACAAAATTAGCTTGTATCTCCAAAACAACACGTTGTAACTCGAAAAGATTTGGTGTGGCGTGTACATCTAAACAAGTAGCCTCAAAAGAGAACCCACAGGAGAATTATCTTTCGTCAAAATTTTTCAGAAAACCACGTTTTAAGGAAATCCCGCATCGTGCGAAATCATCTTCTTTTTCCTAAACAACCTGTTGTAACTCGAAAAGCGTTGGTGTTGCGTGTATGTGTAAGCGTGGAGACTCAAAAGAGAAGGCACAGGAGAGTGTTCTCTTGAAAGAATATGTAAGAATACCACGTTAAAAGGAAATACAATTTTGCAGAGTAAAGACAAATAAGTACATATTGGAAACACTTTACGAGAAGAAATAATGCATCGTAAAAAATGAGCTTGTATCTCCTAAACAACACGTTGTAACTCGAAAAGATTTGGTGTGTCATGTACGTCTAAAAGTGTAGCCTCAAACGAGAACCCACAGGAGAATTTTCTTTCATCAAAATTTGTCTGAAACCACTTTTTAAAGAAATAGCGCATCGTGCGAAATTATCTTGTTTTTCCTAAACAACACGTTGTAACTCGAAAAGCTTTGGTGTTGCATGTATGTCTAAGCATGTAGCCTCAAAAGAGAATGCACAGGAGAGTTTTCTCTCGAAAGAATATGTAAGAATACCACGTTATAAGGAAATACAGTATTGCAGAATAAAGACAACTACGTACGTATTGGAAACACTTTAAGAGAAGAAATAACGCATTGTACAACATTAGCTTGTATCTCCTAAACAACACATTGTAACTCGAAAAGATTTGGTGTGGCTCGTACCTCTACACGTGTAGCCTCAAAAGAGAACCCAGAGGAGAACTTTCTTCCGTCAAAATTTGTCTGAAAACCACGTTTTATGGAAATCTCGCATCGTGCGAAATTATCTTCTTTTTCCTAAACAACACGTTGTAACTCGAAAAGCTTTGGCGTGCGTGTTCGTCTAAGCGTGTAGCCTCAAAAGAGCATGCACAGGAGAGTTTTCCCTCGAAAGAATATGTAAGAATACCACGTTATAAGAAAATACAGTGTTGCAGAGTAAAGATAAATAACGACATATTGGAAACAATTTAGGGAAGAAATAACGCATCGTACAAAATTTGCTTGTATCTCCTAAACAACACGTTATAACTCGAAAATATTTGGTGTGGCTCGTACTTCTACACTTGTAGCCTCAAAAGAGAACCAACAAGAGAACTTTTTTTCGTCAAAATTTGTCAAAGAACCTTGTTTTAAGGAAATCCCGCATCGTGCAAAATTATCTTGTTTTTCCTAAACAACACGTTGTAACTCGAAAAGCTTTGGTGTTGCGTGTATGTCTGAGCATGTTGCCTCTAAAGACAATGCACAGGAGAGTTTTCTCTCAAAAGAACATGTAATAATACAACGTTAAAAGGAAATACAGTGTTGCAGAGTAAAGACAAATACGTACGTATTGGAAACACTTTACGAGAAGAAATAACGCATCATACAAAATTAGCTTGTATCTCCTAAACAACACGTGGTAACTCTAAAGGATTTGGTGTGGCGTGTACGTCTAAATGTGTAGCCCCAAAAGTGAACCGACAGGAGAATTTTCTTTCGTCAAAATTTGTCAGAAAACCACGTTTTAAGGAAATCCTGCATCGTGCGAAATTATCTTGTTTTTCCTAAACAACATGTTGTAACTCGAAAAGCTTTGGTGTTGCCTGTATGTCTAAGTGTGTAGCCTCAAAAGAGAACGCACAGGATAGTTTTCTCTCGAAATAATATGTAAGAATACCACGTTATAGGAAACACAGTGTTGCAGAGCAGACAAATATGTACATATTGGAAACACTTTACGAGAAGAAGTAACGCATCGTAGAAAATTAGCTTGTATCTCCTAAACAAAACGTTGTAACTCGAAAAGATTTGGTGCGGAGTGTACGTCTAAACGTGTAGCCTCAAAAGAGAACCCACAGGAGAATTTTCTTTCGTCAAAATTTTTCAGAAAACCACGTTTTAAGGAAATCCCGCATCGTGCCAAATCATCTTCTTTTTCCTGAAAAACATGTTGTAACTCGAAAAGCTTTGGAGTTGGGTGTATGTCTAAGCTTGTAGCCTCAAAAGAGAATGCACAGGAGAGTTTTCTCTCGAAAGAATTTGTAAGAATACCATGTTATGAGAAAATACAGTGTTGCAGAATAAAGACAAATACGTACGTATTGGAAACACTTTAAGAGAGGAAATAACACATCGTACAAAATTATCTTGTATCTCCTAAACAACTATTGGAACTCGAAAAGATTTGTTGTGGCTCGTACTTCTACACATGTAGCCTCAAAAGAGAACCCAGAGGAAAACTTTCTTTCGTCAAAATTTTTCAGAAAACCACGTTTTATGGAAATCTCGCATCGTGCGAAATTATCTTGCTTTTCCTAAACAACACATTGTAACTCGAAAATCTTTGCCGTTGCGTGTATGTCTAAGTGTGTAGTCTCTAAAGAGTACGCACAGGAGAGTTTTCTCTCAAAAGAACATGTAAGAATACAACGTTATAAGGGAATACAGTGTTGCAGAGTAAAGACAAATACATACTTGATGGAAACACTTTACGAGAAGAAATAACGCATTGTAAAAAATTAGCTTGTATCTCCTAAACAACACGTGGTAACTCGAAAGGACTTGGTGTGGCGTGTACGTCTAAACGTGTAGCCTGAAAAGAGAACCCATAGGAGAATTTTCTTTCTTCAAAATTTTTCAGAAAATCACGTTTTAACGAAATCCCGCATCCTGCGAAATTATCTTGTTTTTCCTAAACAACAAGTTGTAACTCGAAAAGCTTTGGTGTTGCGTGTATGACTAAGTGTGTAGCCACAAAAGGGAATGCACAGGAGAGTTTTCTCTCGAAAGAATATGTAAGAATACCACGTTATAAGGAAATACAGTGTTGCAGAGTAAAGACAAATACGTACATATTGGAAACACTTTAAAAGAAGAAATATCGCATCATACAAAATTAGCTTGTGTCTCCTAAACAACTCGTTGTAACTCGAAAAGTTTTGGTGTGACGTGTACGTCTCAACGTGTAGCCTCAAAAGAGAACCCACAGGAGAATTTTCTTTCATCAAAATTTGTCAGAAACCACGTTTTAAGGAAATCTCGCATTGTGCGAAATTATCTAGTTTTTCCTAAACAACACGTTGTAACTCGAAAATCTTTGGTGTTGTGTGTATGTCTAAGCATGTAGCCTCAAAAGAGAACACACAGGAGAGTTTTCCCTCAAAAGAATATGTAAGAATATCACATTATAAGGAAATACAGTGTTGCAGAGTAAAGACAAATACGTATGTATTGGAAACACTTTACGAGAAAAACTAATGCATCATACAAAATTAGCTCGTATCTCCTAAACAACCGGTTGTAACTCGAAAGGATTTGGTGTGGCGTGTACGGCTAAACGTGTAGCCTCAAAAGAGAACCCACAGGAGAATTTTCTTTCGTCAAAATATGTGAGAAAACCACGTTTTAAGGAAATCCCTCATCGTGCAAAATTATCTTGTTTTTCCTAAACAACAAGTTGTAACTCGAAAAGCTTTGGTGTTGCGTGTATGTCTAAGCGTGTAGCCTCAAAAAGGAATGTAAAGGAGAGTTTTTTCTCGAAAGAATATTTAAGAATACAACGTTATAAGGAAATACATTGTTGCAGTGTAAAGACAAATACGTACATATTGCAAACTCTCTACGAGAAGAAATAACGCATCGTAAAAAATTAACTTGTTTCTCCTAAACAACACGTTGTAACTCGAAAAGATTTGGTGTGGCGTGTACGTCTAAACGTGTAGCCTCAAAAGAGAACCCACAGGACAATTTTCTTTCGTTAAATTTTTTTCAGAAAACCGCGTTTTAAGGAAATCCAGCATCGTGCGAAATCATCTTCTTTTTCCTAAACAACATGTTGTAACTCAAAAAGCTTTGGTGGTGCGTGTATGTCTAAGCGTGGAGCCTCAAAAGCAAAGGCACAAGAGAGTTTTCTCTCGAAAGAATATGTAAGAATATACGTTATAAAGAAATACAATTTTGCCGAGTAAAGGCAAATAAGTACATATTGGAAACACTTTAGGAGAAGAAATAACGCATCGGACAAAATTAGCTTGTATCTCCTAAACAACACGTGGTAACTCGAAAAGGTTTGGTTTGGCGTGTACGTCTAAACGTGTAGCCGCAAAAGAGAACACAAAGGAGAATTTTCTTTCCTCATAATTTGTCAGAAAACCACGTTTTAAGGAAATCCCCCATCGTGCAAAATTATCTTGTTTTTCCTAAACAACAACTTGTAACACGAAAAGCATTGGTGTTGCATGTATGTTTCAGTGTGTAGCCTCAAAAGAGAATGCACAGGAGAGTTTTCTCTCGAAAGAACATGTAAGAATACAACGTTATAAGGAAATACAGTGTTGGAGAGTAAAGACAAATACGTACATATTGGAAACACTTTACGAGAAGAAATGACACATCATAAAATATAAGCTTGTATCTCCTAAACAACAAGTGGTAACTCGAAAAGATTTGGTTTGGCGTGTACGTCTAAAAGTGTAGCCTCAAAAGAGACCCCACAGGAGAATTTTCTTTCTTCAAAATTTGTCAGAAAACCACGATATAAAGAAATCCCTCATCATGCAAAATTATCTTGTTTTTCCTAAACAACATGTTGTAACTCGAAAAACTTTGGTGTTGTTTGTATGTCTAAGCGTGTAGCCTCAAAAGAGGATGTAAAGGAGAGTTTTTTCTAGAAAGAATATGTAAGAATACCACGTTATAAGGAAATAGAGTGTTTCAGAGTAAAGACAGATACGTACATATTGGAAACACTTTACGAGAAGAAATAACGCATCGTAAAAAATTAATTTGTATCTCCTAAACAACACGTTGTAACTCGAAAAAATTCGGTGTGGCGTGTATGTCTAAACGTGTTGCCTCAAAAGAGAACCCACAGGACAATTTTCTTTCGTTAAAAATTTTCAGAAAACCACGTTTTAAGGAAATCCCGCATCGTGCGAAATCATCTTCTTTTTCCTAAACAACATGTTGTAACTCAAAAAGCTTTGGTGTTGCGTGTATGTCTAAGCATGGAGCCTCAAAAGCGAAGTTACAGGAGAGTTTTCTCTCGAAAGAATATGTAAGAATACCACGTTATAAAGAAATACAATTTTGCAGAGTAAAGGCAAATAAGTACATATTGGAAACACTTTAGGAGAAGAAATAACGCATCATAACGCATCGTACAAAATTAGCTTGCATCTCCTAAACAACACGTGGTAACTCGAAAAGATTTGGTTTGGCGTGTACGTCTAAACGTGTAGCCTCAAAAGAGAACACAAAGGAGAATTTTCTTTCGTCAAAATTTTCAGAAAACCACGTTTTAAGGAAATCCCGCATCGTGCGAAATTATCTTGTTTTTCCTAAACAACACCTTGTAACTCGAAAAGCTTTGGTGTTGCGTGTATGTCTCAGCGTGTAGCCTCAAAAGAGAATGCACAGGAGAGTTTTCTCTCGAAAGATCATGTAAGAATACAACGTTATAAGGAAATACAGTGTTGCAGAGTAAAGACAAATGCGTACTTATTGGAAACACTTTACAAGAAGAAATTACGCATCATACAATATTAGCTTGTATGTCCTAAACAAAAAGTGGAAACTCGAAAACATTTGGTTTGGCGTGTACGTCTAAAAGTGTAGCCTCAAAAGAGAACCCACTGGAGAATTTTCTTTCTTCAAAATTTGTCAGAAAACCACGTTTTAACGAAATCCCGCATCCTGCGAAATTATCTTGTTTTTCCTAAACAACAAGTTGTAACTCGAAAAGCTTTGGTGGTGCGTGTATGTCTAAGTGTGTAGCCTCAAAAGGGAATGCACAGGAGAGTTTTCTCTCGAAAGAATATGTAAGAATACCCCGTTATAAGGAAATACAGTGTTGCAGAGTAAAGACAAATACGTACATATTGGAAACACTTTACGAGAAGAATTAACGCATCGTACAAAATTAGCTTGAATCTCCTAAACAACACGTTGTTACTCGAAAAGATTTGGTGTGGCCTGTACGTCTAAACGTGTAGCCTCAAAAGAGATCCCACAGGAGAATTTTCATTCATCAAAATTTGTCAGAAACCACGTTTTAAGGAAATCTCGCATTGTGCGAAATTATCTAGTTTTTCCTAAACAACACGTTGTAACTCGAAAAGCTCTGGTGTTGCGTGTATGTCTAAGCGTGTAGCCTCAAAAGAGAAAGCACAGGAGAGTTTTCTCTCGAAAGAATATGTAAGAATGCCACGTTATAAGGAAATACAATGTTGCAGAGTAAAGACAAACACATACGTATTGGAAACACTTTACGAGAAGAATTAACGCGTAGTACAAAATTAGCTTGTATCTCCTAAACAACAAGTTGTAACTCGAAAAGATTTGGTGTGGCCTGTACGTCTAAACGTGTAGCCTCAAAGGAGAACCCACAGGAGAATTTTCTTTCATCAAAATTTTTCACAGAACCAAGTTTTAAGGAAATCCCGCATCGTGTGAAACCATCTTCTTTTTCCTAAACAACATATTGTAACTCGAAAACCTTTAGTGTTGCGTGTATGTCTAAGCGTGGAGCCTCAAAAGAGAAGGCACAGGATAGTTTTCTCTCGAGAGAATATGTAAGAATACCACGTTATTAGGAAATACAATTTTGCAGAGTAAAGACAAATAAGTACATATTGGAAACACTTTACGAGAAGAAATAATACATCATACAAACTTACCTTGTATCTCCTAACAACACGTGGTAACTCGAAAAGATTTGGTTTGGCGTGTACGTCTAAACGTGTAGCCTCAAAAGAGAACCAACAGGAGAATTTTCTTTCATCAAAATTAGATAACCACGTTTTAAGGAAATCCCGCATCGTGCAAAATTATCTTGTTTTTCCTAAACAACACGTTGTAACTCGAAAAGCTTTGGTGTTGCGTGTATATCTAAGCGTGTAGCCTCAAAAGAGAATGCACAGGAGAGTTTTCTCTCAAAGGAACATGTAAGACTACAACGTTATAAGGAAATACAGTGTTGCAGAGTAAAGACAAAAACATAAATATTGGAAACACTTTACGAGAAGAAATGACGCATCATAAAATATAAGCTTGTATCTCCTAAACAACAAGTGGTAACTCGAAAAGATTTGGTTTGGCGTGTACGTCTAAAAGTGTAGCCTTTAAAAAGACCCCACAGGAGAATTTTCTTTCTTCAAAATTTGTCAGAAAACCACGTTATAAGGAAATCCCGCATCCTGGGAAATTATCTTGTTTTTCCTAAACAACAAGTTGTAACTCGAAAAGCTTTGGTGTTTCATGTATGTTTAAGTGTGTAGCCTCTAAAGGGAATGCCCAGGAGAGTTTTCTATCGAACGAATATGTAAGAATACCACGTTATAAGGAAATACAGTGTTGCAGAGTAAAGACAAATACGTACATATTGGAAACACTTTATGAGAAGAAATAACGCATCGTTCAAAATTAGCTTGTATCTCCTAAACAACACGTTGTAACTCGAAAAGATTTGGTGTGGCCCGTATGTCTACACGTGTAGCCTCAAAAGAGAACCCACAGGAGAATTTTCTTTCGTCAAAATTTGTCAGAAAACCACGTTTTAAGGAAATCCCGCATCGTGAGAAATTATCTTGTTTTTCCTAAACAACACGTTGTAACTCGAAAAGCTTTGGTGTTGCGAGTATGTCTAAGCGTGTAGCCTCTAAAGAGTACACACAGGAGTGTTTTCTCTCGAAAGAACATGTAAGAATACAACGTTATAAGGAATACAGTGTTGCAGAGTAAAGACAAAAACATACTTGTTGGAAACACTTTACGAGAAGAAATAACGCATTGTAAAAAATTAGCTTGTATCTCCTAAACAACACGTGGTAACTCGAAAGGACTTGGTGTGGCGTGTACGTCTAAATGTGTAGCCTCAAAAGAGAACCCATAGGAGAATTTTCTTTCATCAAAATTTGTCAGAAAACATGTTGTATGGAAATCTCGCTTCGTGTGAAATTTTCTAGTTTTTCCTAAACAACACATTGTAACTCGAAAAGCTTTGGTGTTGCGTGTATGTCTAAGCGTGTAGCCTCGAAAGAGAACTCACAGGAGAGTTTTCTCTTGAACGAATATGTAAGAATACCACGTTATAAGGAAATACAGTGTTGCACAGAAAAGACAATTACGTACCATTGGAAACACTTTAAGAGAAGAAATAATGCATCGTACAAAATTAGCTTGTATCTCCTAAACAACACGTTGTAACTCGAAAAGATTTGGTGTGGCTCGTACGTCTACACGTGTAGCCTCAAAAGAGAACCCACAGGATAACTTTCTTTCTTCAAAATTTTTCAGAAAACCACGTTTTAAGTAAATCCCGCATCGTGAAAATTATCTTGTTTTTCCTTAAAAACACGTTGTAACTCGAAAAGCTTTGTTGTTGCGTGTATGTATAAGCGTGTAGCCTCTAAAGAGTATGCACAGGAGAGTTTTCTCTAGAAAGAACATGTAAGAATACAACGTTATAAGGAAATACAGTGTTGCAGAGTAAAGACAAATACATACTTGTTGGAAACACTTTACAAGAAGAAATAATGCATCGTAAAAAATTAGCTTGTATCTCCTAAACAACACGTGGTAACTCGAAAGGACTTCATGTGGCGTGTACGTCTAAACGTGTAGCCTCAAAAGAGAACCAATAGGAGAATTTTCTTTCTTCAAAATTTGTCAGAAAATCACGTTTTAACGAAATCCCGCATCCTGCGAAATTATCTTGTTTTTCCTAAACAACAAGTTGTAACTCGAAAAGCTTTGGTGTTGCGTGTATGTCTACGTGTGTAGCCACAAAAGCGAATGCACAGGAGAGTTTTCTCTCGAAAGAATATGTAAGAATACCACGTTGTAGGAAATACAGTGTTGCAGAGTAAAGACAAATACGTACATATTGGAAACACTTTAAGAGAAGAAATAACGCATCGTACAAAATTAGATTGTATCTCCTAAACATCACGTTGTAACTCGAAAAGATTTGGTGTGATGTATACGTCTAAACGTGTAGCCTTAAAAGAGAACCCACAGGAGAATTTTCTTTCAACAAAATTTGTCAGAAACCACGTTTTAAGGAAATCTCGCATCGTGCGAAATTATCTTGTTTTCCCTAAACAACACGTTGTAACTCGAAAAGCTTTGGTGTTGCATGTATATCTAAGCATGTAGCCTCAAAAGAGAACACACAGGAGAGTTTTCCCTCGAAAGAATATGTAAGAATATCACATTATAAGGAAATACAGAGTTGCAGAGTAAAGACAAATACGTATGTATTGGAAACACTTTACGAGAAGAAATAACGCAACACACATTATTAGCTTGTATCTCCTAAACAACAGGTTGTAACTCGAAAGGATTTGGTGTGGCGTGTACAGCTAAACGTGTAGCCTCAAAAGAGAACCCACAGAAGAATTTTCTTTCGTCAAAATATGTGAGAAAACCACGTTTTAAGGAAATCCCTCATCGTGCAAAATTATCTTGTTTTTCCTAAACAACAAGTTGTAACTCGAAAAGCTTTGGTGTTGCGTGTATGTCTAAGCGTGTAGCCTCAAAAGAGAATGTAAAGGAGAGTTTTTTCTAGAAAGAATATGTAAGAATACCACGTTATAAGGAAAAACAGTGTTGCAGAGTAAAGACAAATACGTACATATTGGAAATACTTTATGAGAAGAAATAACGCATCGTAAAAAATTAACTTGTATCTCCTAAACAACACGTTGTAACTGGAAAAGATTTGGTGTGGCGTGTACGTCTAAACGTGTAGCCTCAAAAGTGAACCCACCGGACAATTTTCTTTCGTTAAATTTTTTCAGAAAACCACGTTTTAAGGAAATCCCGCATCATGCAAAATCATCTTGTTTTTCCTAAACAACATGTTGTAACTCAAAAAGCTTTGGTGTTGCGTGTATGTTTAAGCGTGGAGCCTCAAAAGCGAAGGCACAGGTGAGTTTTCTCTCGAAAGAATATGTAAGAATACCACGTTATAAAGAAATACAATTTTGCAGAGTAAAGGCAAATAAGTACATATTGGAAACACTTTAGGAAAAGAAATAACGCATCGTACAAAATTAGCTTGTATCTCCTAAACAACACGTTGTAACATGAAAAGTTTTGGTTTGGCGTGTATGTCTAAACGTGTAGCCTCAAAAGAGAACACAAAGGAGAATTTTCTTTCGTCAAAATTTGTCAGAAAACCACGTTTTAAGGAAATCCCGCATAATGCGAAATTATCTTGTTTTTCCTAAACAACACGTTGTAACTCGAAAAGCTTTGATGTTGCGTGTATGTCTAAGCGTGTAGCCTCAAAAGAGAATGCACAGGAGAATTTTCTCTCAAAAGAACATGTAAGAATACAACGTTATATGGAAATACAGTGTTGCAGAGTAAAGACAAATACGTACATATTGGAAACACTTTACGAGAAGAAATTACGCATCATGAAATATTAGCTTGTATCTCCTAAACAAAAAGTGGAAACTCACAAACATTTCGTTTGGTGTGTATGTCTAAACGTGTAGCCTCAAAAGAGAGCGCACTGGAGAATTTTCTTTCTTCAAAATTTGTCAGAAAACCACGTTTTAACGAAATCCCGCATCCTGCAAAATTATCTTGTTTTTCCTAAACAACAAGTTGTAACTCGAAAAGCTTTGGTGTTGCGTGTATGTCTAAGTGTGTAGCCTCAAAAGGATATGCAAGGAGAGTTTTCTCTCGAAAGAATATGTA
This sequence comes from Apodemus sylvaticus, assembly GCF_947179515.1. NCBI lineage: Eukaryota > Metazoa > Chordata > Mammalia > Rodentia > Muridae > Apodemus > Apodemus sylvaticus. The sequence continues at coordinate 80,614 of NW_026263363.1, forward strand.
AGAATACCACGTTATAAGGAAATACAGTGTTGCAGAGTAAAGACAAATACGTACATATTGGAAACACTTTAAGAGAAGAAATAAAAAATCGTACAAAATTAGCTTGTATCTCCTAAACAACAGGTTGTAACTCGAAAATATTTGGTGTGCCGTGTACGTCTAAACGTGTAGCCTCAAAAGAGAACCGACAGGAGAATTTTTTATCGTCAAAATATGTGAGAAAACCACGATTTAAGGAAATCCCTCATCGTGCAATATTATCTTGTTTTTCCTAAACAACAAGTTGTAACTCGAAATCTTTGGTGTTGTGTGTATGTCTAAGCGTGTAGCCTCAAAAGAGAATGCAAAGGAGAGTTTTTTCTCGAAAGAATATGTAAGAATACCACGTTATAAGGAAATACAGAGTTGCAGAGTAAAGACAAATACGTACATATTGGAAACACTTTAGAGAAGAAATAACGCATCATACAAAATTAGCTTGTATCTCCTAAACAACACGTTGTAACGCGAAAAGATTTGATGTCGCATGTACGTATAAAAGTGTAGCCTCAAAAGAGAACCCACAGGAGAATTTTCTTTGGTCAAATTTGTCAGAAAACCACATATGAAGGAAATCCTGCATCGGGGGAAATTATCTTGTTTTTCCTAAACAACACATTGTAACTCGAAAAGATTTGGTGTTGCGTGTTTGTCTCAGTGTGTAGCCTCAAAAGAGAACACACAGTAGAGTTTTCACTAGAAAAAATATGTAAGAATACCAGGTTATAAGGAAATACAGTGTTGCAGAGTAAAGACAAATACGTACTTATTGGAAACACTTTACAAGAAGAAATAACGCATCATACAAAATTAGCTTGTATCTCCTAAACAACAGGTTGTAACTCGAAAGGATTTGGTGTGGCATGTACGTCTAAACGTGTAGCGTCAAAAGAGAACCCACAGGAGAATTTTCTATCGTCAAAATTTGTGAGAAAACCACGTTTTAAGGAAATCCCTCATCGTGAAAAATTATCTTGTTTTTCTTAAACAACACCTTGTAACTCGAAAAGCTTTGGTGTTGCGTGTATGTCTAAGCATGTAGCCTCAAAAGAGAACGCAAAGGAGAGTTCTTTCTCGAAAGAATATATAAGAATACCACGTTATAAGGAAATACAGTGTTGTAGAGTAAAGACAAATACGTACATATTGGAAACACTTTACGAGAAGAAAAAACACATCGTACAAAATTAGCTTGTATCTCCTAAACACACGTTGTAACTCTAAATGATTTGGTGTGGCGTGTACGTCTAAATGTGTAGCCTCAAAAGAGAACCCACAGGAGAATTTTCTTTGGTCAAATTTGTCAGAAAACCACGTATTAAGGAAATCCCGCATCGTGCGAAATTATCTTGTTTTTCCTAAACAACGCGTTGTAACTCGAAAAGCTTTGGTGTTGCGTGTATGTCTAAGCGTGTAGCCTCAAAAGAGAACACACAGGAGAGTTTTCTCTCGAAAGAATATGTAAGAATACCACGTTATAAGGAAGTACACTGTTGCAGAATAATGACAAATACTTACGTATTGGAAACCCTTAAACTTTACGAGATTAAATAAAGCATCGTACAAAATTAGCTTGTATCTCCTAAACAACACGTTGTAACTCGAAAAGATTTGGTGTGGCGTGTACATCTAAACGTGTAGCCTCAAAAGAGAACCACAGAACAATTTTCTTTCGTCAAAATTTGTCAGAAAACCACGTTTTAAGGAAATCCCGCATCGTGAGAAATTATCTTGTTCTTCCTAAAAAACACGTTGTAACTCGAAAAGCTTTGGTGTTGCGTGTATGTCTAAGCATGTAGCCTCAAAAGAGAACGCACAGGAGAGTTTTCTCTCGAAAGAATATGGAAGAATACCACGTTATAAGGAAATACAGTGTTGCAGAGTAAAGACAAATACATACTTATTGGAAACACTTTAAGAGAAGAAATAACGCATCGTTCAAAATTAGCTTGTATCTCCTAAACAACAGGTTGTAACTCGAAAAGATTTGATGTGGCGTGTACGGCTAAACGTGTAGCCTCAAAAGAGAAACCACAAGGAGAATTTTCTTTGGTCAAAATTTGTCAGAAAACCACGTATTAAAGAAACCCCGCATCGTGTGAAATTATCTTGTTCTTTCAAAACAACAAGTTGTAACTCGAAAAGCTTTGGTGTTGCTTGTATGTCTAAGCGTGTAGCCTCAAAAGAGAATGCACAGGAGAGTTTTCTCTCGAAAGAATATGCAAGAATACCACGTTATAAGGAAAACAGTGTTGCAGAGTAAAGGCAAATACGTACGAATTGGAAACACTTAAACTTTACGAGAAGAAATAACGCATCTTAAAAAATTAGCTTGTATCTCCTAAACAACACGTTGTAACTCAAAAAGATTTGGTGTGGCGTGTACGTCTACACGTGTAGCCTCAAAAGAGAACCCACAGAATAACTTTCTTTCTTCAAAATTTTTCAGAAAACCACGTTTTAAGTAAATCCCGCATCGTGAAAATTATCTTGTTTTTCCTTAAAAACAAGTTGTAACTCGAAAAGGTTTGGTGTTGCGTGTTTGGCTCAGTGTGTAGCCTCAAAAGAGAACACACAGGAGAGTTTTCATTAGAAAGAACATGTAAGAATACCAGGTTATAAGGAAATACAGTGTTGCAGAGTAAAGACAAATACGTACTTATTGGAAACACTTTACGAGAAGCAATAACGCACCATACAAAATTAGCTTGTATCTCCTAAACAACAGGTTGTAACTCGAAAGGATTTGGTGGGGCATGTACGTCTAAACGTGTAGCCTCAAAAGCGAACCCACAGGAGAATTTTCTATCGTCAAAATTTGTGAGAAAACTACGTTTTAAGGAAATCCCTCATCGTGCAAAATTATCTTGTTTTTCTTAAACAACACGTTGTAACTCGAAAAGCTTTGGTGTTGCGTGTATGTCTAAGCATGTAGCCTCAAAAGAGAAGGCAAAGGATAGTTCTTTCTCGAAAGAATATATAAGAATACCACGTTATAAGTAAATACAGTGTTGCAGAGTAAAGACAAATACGTACATATTGGAAACACTTTACGAGAAGAAATAATGCATCGTACAAAATTAGCTTGTATCTCGTAAACAACACGTTGTAACTCTAAATGATTTGGTGTGGCATGTACGTCTAAACGTGTAGCCTCAAAAGAGAACCCACAGGAGAATTTTCTTTGGTCAAATTTCTCAGAAAACCACGTATTAAGGAAATCCTGCATCGTGCGAAATTATCTTGTTTTTCCTAAACAACACGTTTTAACTCGAAAAGCTTTGGTGTTGCGTGTATGTCTCAGCATGTAGCCTCAAAAGAGAACACACAGGAGAGTTTTCTCTCAAAAGAATATGTAAGAATACCACGTTATAAGGAAATACAGTGTTTCAGAGTAAAGACAAATAGGTACGTATTGGAAACCCTTAAACTTTACGAGATGAAATAAAGCATCGTACAAAATTAGCTCGTATCTCCTAAACAACACGTTGTAACTCGAAAAGACTTTGTGTGGCGTGTACGTCTAAACGTGTAGCCTCAAGAGAGAACCCATAGGAGAATTTTCTTTCGTCAAATATTCAGAAAACCACGTTTATGAAATCCCGCATCGTGCGAAATTATCTTGTTTTTCCTAAACAAAACCTTGTAACTCGAAAAGCTTAGGTGTTGCATGTATGTTTAAGCGTGTAGACTCAAAAGAGAGCACAGAGGAGAGTTTTCTCTCGAAAGAATGTGTAAGAATACCACGTTATAAGAAAATACAGTGTTGCAGATTAAAGACAAATACGTACTTATTGGAAATACTTTATGAGAAGGAATAACATATCGTAAAAAATTAGCTTGTATCTCCTAAACAAGACGTTGAAACTCCAAAAGATTTGGTGTGGCGTGTACGTCTAAACGTGTAGCCTCAAAAGAGAACCCACAGGAGAATTTTCTTTGGTCAAAATTTGTCAGAAAACCACGTATTAAGGAAATCCCGCATCGTGTGAAATTATCTTGTTTTTCCTAAACAACGCGTTGTAACTCGAAAAGCTTTGGTGTTGGGTGTATGTCTAAGCGTGTAGCCTCAAAAGAGAACACACAGGAGAGTTTTCTCTCGAAAGAATATGTAAGAATACCACGTTATAAGGAAGTACACTGTTGCAGAATAATGACAAATACTTTCGTATTGGAAACCCTTAAACTTTACGAGATGAAATAAAGCATCGTACAAAATTAGCTTGTATCTCCTAAACAACACGTTGTAACTCGAAAAGATTTGGTGTGGCGTGTACATCTAAACGTGTAGCCTCAAAGAGAACCACAGGACAAATTTCTTTCGTCAAAATTTTTCAGAAAACCACGTCTTAAGGAAATCCCGCATCGTGAGAAATTATCTTGTTCTTCCTAAAAAACATGTTGTAACTCGAAAAGCTTTGGTGTTGCGTGTATGTCTAAGCATGTAGCCTCAAAAGAGAACGCACAGGAGAGTTTTCTCTCGAAAGAATATGTAAGAATACCACGTTATAAGGAAACACAGTGTTGCAGAGTAAAGACAAATATGTACTTATTGGAAACACTTTACGAGAAGAAATAACGCATCGTAAAAAAATTAGCTTGTATCTCCTAAACAACAGGTTGTAACTCGAAAAGATTTGGTGTGGCGTGTACGGCTAAACGTGTAGCCTCAAAAGAGAACGCACAGGAGAATTTTCTTTGGTCAAAATTTGTCAGAAAACCACGTACTAAGGAAACCCCGCATCGTGCGAAATTATCTTGTTTTTCCTAAACAACACATTGTAACTCGAAAAGCTTTGGTGTTGCGTGTATGTCTAAGCATGTAGCCTCAAGAGAGAACGCACAGGAGAGTTTTCTCTCGAAAGAATAGTTAAGAATACCACTTTATAAGGAAGTACAGTGTTGCTGAGTAAAGACAAAAGCGTACATATTGGAAACACTTAAACTTTACGAGATGTATTAAAGCATCGTACAAAATTAGCTTGTATCTCCTAAACAACACGTTTTTACTGGAAAAGATTTGGTGTGGCTTGTACGTCTAAACGTGTAGCCCCAAAAGAGAACCCACAGGACAATTTTCTTTCGTCAAAATTTGTCAGCAAACCTCGTTTTAAGGAAATCCCGCATCGTGAGAAATTATCTTGTTCTTCCTAAACAACACGTTGTAACTCGAAAAGTTTTGGTGTTGCATGTATGTCTAAGCGTGTAGCCTCAAAAGAGAACGCACAGGAGAGTTTTCTCTCGAAAGAATATGTAAGAATACCACGTTATTAGGAAAACAGTGTTGCAGAGTAAAGGCAAATACGTACGTATTGGAAACACTTAAACTTTACGAGAAGAAATAACGCATCTTAAAAAATTAGCTTGTATCTCCTAAACAACACGTTGTAACTCGAAAAGATTTGGTGTGGCGTGTACGTCTAAACGTGTAGCCTCAAAAGAGAAACCTCGGGAGTATTTTCTTTCGTCAAAATTTGTCAGAAAACCACGTTTTAAGGAAATCCAGCATCGTGCTAAATTATCTTGTTTTTCCTAAACAACACATTGTAACTCGAAAAGCTGTGGTGTTTCCTGTATGTCTAAGCGTGTAGCCTCAAAAGAGAATGCACAGGAGAGTTTTCTCTCGAAAGAATATGTAAGAATACCACGTTATAAGGAAATACAGAGTTGCAGTGTAAAGACAAAAACGTATGTATTGGAAACACTTAAACTTTATGAGAAGAAATAACGCATCGTAAAAAAAATTAGCTTGTATCTCCTAAACAGCACGGTGTAACTCAAAAAGATTTGGTGTGGTGTGTACGTCTAAAGGTGTAGCCTCAAAAGAGAACCCACAGGAGTATTTTCTTTCATCAAAATTTGTCAGAACACCACGTTTTAAGGAAATCCCGCATCGTGGGAAATTATCTTGTTCTTCCTAAACAACATGTTGTAACTCGAAAGGCTTTGCTGTTGCGTGTATGTCTAAGCTTGTAGCCTCAAAAGAGAATGCACAGGAGAGTTTTCTCTCCAAAGAATATGAAAGAATACCACGTTATAAGGAAATACAGTGTTACAGAGTAAAGACAAACACGTATGTATTGGAAACCCTTAAACTTTACGAGATGAATTAAAGCATCGTACAAAATTAGCTTGTATCTCCTAAACAACACGTTGTAACTCGAAAAGATTTGGTGTGCCATGTACGTCTAAACGTGTAGCCTCAAAAGAGAACCCACAGGACAATTTTCTTTCGTCAAAATTTTTCAGAAAACCACGTTTTAAGGAAATCGCGCATCGTGAGAAATTATCTTGTTCTTCCTAAACAACACGTTTTAACTCGAAAAGCTTTGGTGTTGGGTGTATGTCTAAGCGTGTAGCCCCAAAAGAGAACGCATAGGAGAGTTTTCTCTCGAAAGAATATATAAGAATACCACGTTATAAGGAAATACAGTGTGGCAGAGTAAAGACAAATACGTACATACTGGAAACACTTTATGAGAGAAATAACGCATCTTGCAAAATTTGCTTGTATGTCCTAAACAACATGTTGTAACTCGAAAAGATTTGGTGTGGCGTGTACGTCTAAACGTGTATCCTCAAAAGAGAACCCAGAGGAGAGTTTTCTTTCATCAAAATTTGTCAGAAAACCACGTTTTAAGGAAATCCCGCATGGTGTGAAATTATCTTGTTTTTCCTAAACAACACGTTGTAACTCGAAAAGCTTTGGTGTTGCGTGTATGTCTAAGTGTGTAGCCTCTAAAAGGAATGCAAGGAGAGTTTTCTCTCGAAAGAATATGTAAGAATACCACGTTATAAGGAAATACAGTGTTGAAGAGTAAAGACAAATACGTACATATTGTAAAACTTTAAGAGAAGAAATAAAAAATCATACAAAATTAGCTTGTATCTCCTAAACAACACGTTGTAACTCAAAAATATTTGGTGTGATGTGTACGTCTAAATGTGTAGCCTAAAAAGAGAACGGACAGGAGACTTTTTTATCGTCAAAATATGTAAGAAAACCACGTTTTAAGGAAATCCCTTATCGTGCAAAATTATCTTGTTTTTCCTAAACAGTGCGTTGTAACTCGAAAAGCTTTGGAGTTGCGTGTATGTCTAAGCGTGTAGACTCAAAAGAGAGCACACAGGAGAGTTTTCTCTAAAAAGAATATGTAAGAATACCACCTTATAAGGAAATACAGTGTTGCAGAGTAAAGACAAATACGTACTTATTGGAAACACTTTATGAGAAGAAAAAACGCATCGTAAAAAATTAGCTTGTATCTCCTAAACAACACGTTGTAACTCGAAAAGATTTGGTGTGACCTGTACATCTAAACGTGTAGCCTCAAAAGAGAACACACAGGAGAATTTTCTTTGGTCAAAATTTGTCAGAAAACCACGTATTAAGGAAATCCCGCATCGTGCGAAATTATCTTGTTTTTCCTAAACAACGCGTTGTAACTCGAAAAGCTTTAGTGTTGCGTGTATGTCTAAGCGTGTAGCCTCAAAAGAGAACACACAGGAGAGTTTTCTCCCGAAAGAATATGTAAGAATACCACATTATAAGGAAGTACACTGTTGCAGAATAATGACAACTACTTTCGTATTGGAAACCCTTAAACTTTACGAGATGAAATAAAGCATCGTACAAAATTAGCTTGTATCTCCTAAAAAACACGTTGTAACTCGAAAAGATTAGGTGTGGCGTGTACATCTAAACGTGTAGCCTCAAAGAGAACCACAGGACAAATTTCTTTCGTCAAAATTTGTCAGAAAACCACGTTTTAAGGAAATCCCGCATCGTGAGAAATTACTTTGTGCTTCCTAAAAAACACGTTGTAACTCGAAAAGCTTTGGTGTTGCGTGTATGTCTAAGCATGTAGCCTCAAAAGAGAACGCACAGGAGAGTTTTCTCTCGAAAGAATATGTAAGAATACCACGTTATAAGGAAACACAGTGTTGCAGAGTAAAGACGAATACGTACTTATTGGAAACACTTTACGAGAAGAAATAACGCATCGTAAAAAAATTAGCTTGTATCTCCTAAACAACAGGTTGTAACTCGAAAAGATTTGGTGTGGCGTGTACGGCTAAACGTGTAGCCTCAAAAGAGAACCCACAGGAGTATTTTCTTTCATCAAAATTTGTCAGAAAACCACGTTTTAAGGAAATCCCGCATCGTGAGAAATTACCTTGTTCTTCCTAAAAAACACGTTGTAACTCGAAAAGCTTTGGTGTTGCGTGTATGTCTAAGCATGTAGCCTCAAAAGAGAACGCACAGGAGAGTTTTCTCTCGAAAGAATATGTAAGAATACCACGTTATAAGGAAACACAGTGTTGCAGAGTAAAGACAAATACGTACTTATTGGAAACACTTTACGAGAAGAAATAACGCATCGTATAAAAATTAGCTTGTATCTCCTAAACAACAGGTTGTAACTCGAAAAGATTTGGTGTGGCGTGTACGGCTAAACGTGTAGCCTCAAAAGAGAACCCACAGGAGTATTTTCTTTCATCAAAATTTGTCAGAAAACCACGTTTTAAGGAAATCCCGCATCGTGCTAAATTATCTTGTTTTTCCTAAACAACACATTGTAACTCGAAAAGCTGTGGTGTTGCCTGTATGTCTAAGCGTGTACCCTCAAAAGAGAACGCACAGGAGAGTTTTCTCTCGAAAGAGTATGTAAGAATACCACGTTATAAGGAAATACAGAGTTGCAGTGTAAAGACAAAAACGTATGTATTGGAAACACTTAAACTTTACGGGAAGAAATAATGCATCGTAAAAAAAATTAGCTTGTATCTCCTAAACAGCACGGTGTAACTCAAAAAGATTTGGTGTGGTGTGTACGTCTAAAGGTGTAGCCTCAAAAGAGAACCCACAGGAGAATTTTCTTTCATCAAAATTTGTCAGAACACCACGTTTTAAGGAAATCCCGCATCGTGGGAAATTATCTTGTTCTTCCTAAACAACATGTTGTAACTCGAAAAGCTTTGCTGTTGCGTGTATGTCTAAGCGTGTAGCCTCAAAAGAGAACGCACAGGAGAGTTTTCTCTCGAAAGAATATGAAAGAATACCACGTTATAAGGAAATACAGAGTTGCAGAGTAAAGACAAACACGTATGTATTGGAAACCCTTAAACTTTATGAGATGAAATAAAGCATAGTACAAAATTAGCTTGTATCTCCTAAACAACACGTTGTAACTCGAAAAGATTTGGTGTGGCATGTACGTCTAAACCTGTAGCCTCAAAAGAGAACCCACAGGACAATTTTCTTTCGTCAAAATTTTTCAGAAATCCACGTTTTAAGGAAATCGCGCATCGTGAGAAAGTATCTTGTTCTTCCTAAACAACACGTTTTAACTCGAAAAGCTTTGGTGTTGCGTGTATGTCTAAGCATGTAGCCCCAAAAGAGAATGCATAGGAGAGTTTTCTCTCGAAAGAATATGTAAGAATACCACGTTATAAGGAAATACAGTGTGGCAGAGTAAAGACAAATACGTACATACTGGAAACACTTTATGAGAGAAATAACGCATCTTGCAAAATTAGCTTGTATGTCCTAAACAACATGTTGTAACTCGAAAAGATTTGGTGTGGCGTGTTCGTCTAAACGTGTATCCTCAAAAGAGAACCCACAGGAGAGTTTTCTTTCGTCAAAATTTGTCAGAAAACCACGTTTTAAGGAAATCCCGCATCGTGCGAAATTATCTTGTTTTTCCTAAACAACACGTTGTAACTCGAAAAGCTTTGGGGTTGCGTGTATGTCTAAGTGTGTAGCCTCTAAAGGGAATGCAAGGAGAGTTTTCTCTCGAAAGAATATGTAAGAATACCACGTTATAAGGAAATACAGTGTTGCAGATTAAAGACAAATACGTACATATTGTAAAACTTTAAGAGAAGAAATAAAAAATCGTACAAAATTAGCTTGTATCTCCTAAACAACACGTTGTAACTCGAAAATATTTGGTGTGACGTGTACGTCTAAACGTGTAGCCTCAAAAGAGAACCGACAGGAGAATTTTTTATCGTCAAAATATGTAAGAAAACCACGTTATAAGGAAATCCCTTATCGTGCAAAATTATCTTGTTTTTCCTAAACAATGCGTTGTAACTCGAAAAGCTTTGGTGTTGCGTGTATGTCTAAGCGTGTAGACTCAAAAGAGAGCGCACAGGAGAGTTTTCTCTAAAAAGAATATGTAAGAATACCACGTTATAAGGAAATACAGTGTTGCAGAGTAAAGACAAATACGTACTTATTGGAAACACTTTATGAGAAGAAATAACGCATCGTAAAAAATTAGCTTGTATCTCCTAAACAACACGTTGTAACTCGAAAAGATTTGGTGTGACCTGTAGGTCTAAACGTGTAGCCTCAAAAGAGAACCCACAGGAGAATTTTCTTTGGTCAAAATTTGTCAGAAAACCACATATTAAGGAAATCCCGCATCGTGCGAAATTATCTTGTTTTTCCTAAACAACGCGTTGTAACTCGAAAAGCTTTGGTGTTGCGTGTATGTCTAAGCGTGTAGCCTCAAAAGAGAACACACAGGAGAGTTTTCTCTCGAAAGAATATGTAAGAATACCACGTTATATGGAAGTACACTGTTGCAGAATAATGACAAATACTTTCATATTGGAAACCCTTAAACTTTACGAGATGAAATAAAGCATCGTAAAAAATTAGCTTGTATCTCCTAAACAACACGTTGTAACTCGAAAGGATTTGGTGTGGCGTGTACATCTAAACGTGTAGCCTCAAAGAGAACCACAGGACAAATTTCTTTCGTCAAAATTTGTCAGAAAACCACGTTTTAAGGAAATCCTGCATCGTGAGAAATTATCTTGTTCTTCCTAAAAAAAACGTTGTAACACGAAAAGCTTTGGTGTTGCGTGTATGTCTAAGCGTTTAGCCTCAAAGGAGAACGCACAGGAGAGTTTTCTCTCGAAAGAATATGCAAGAATACCACGTTATAAGGAAAACAGTGTTGCAGAGTAAAGGCAAATACATACGTATTGGAAACACTTAAACTTTACGAGAAGAAATAACGCATCTTAAAAAATTAGCTTGTATCTCCTAAACAACACGTTGTAACTCGAAAAGATTTGGTGTGGCATGTACGTCTAAACGTGTAGCCTCAAAAGAGAACCCTCAGGAGTATTTTCTTTTGTCAATATTTGTCAGAAACCACGTTTTAAGGAAATACTGCATCGTGCGTTATTATCTTGTTTTTCCTAAAAAACACGTTGTAACTCGAAAAGCTGTGGTGTTGCGTTTTTGTCTAAGCGTGTAGCCTCAAAAGAGAACGCACAGGAGAGTTTTCTCTCGAAAGAATATGTAAGAATACCACGTTATAAGGAAATACAGAGTTGCAGAGTAAAGACAAAAACGTATGTATTGGAAAAACTTAAACTTTACGAGAAGAAATAACGCATCGTAAAAAAAATTTGCTTGTATCTTCTAAACAGCACGGTGTAACTCAAAACGATTTGGTGTGGTGTGTACGTCTAAAGGTGTAGACTCAAAAGAGAACCCACAGGTGAATTTTCTTTCATCAAAATTTGTCAGAAACCACGTTTTAAGGAAAACTAGCATCGTGCGAAATTATCTTGTTTTTTCTAAACAACAAGTTGTAACTCGAAAAGCTCTGGAGTTGCGTGTATGTCTAAGCATATAGCCTCAAAAGAGAATGCACAGGAGAGTTTTCTCTCGAAAGAATATGTAAGAATACCACGTTATAAGGAAATACAGTGTTGCAGAGTAAAGACAAACACGTATGTATTCGAAACACTTTACGTAAAGAATTAACGCATAGTACAAAATTAGCTTGTATCTCCTAAACAACATGTTGTAACTCGAAAAGATTTGGTGTGGCATGTACGTCTAAACGTGTAACCTTAAAAGAGAACCCACAGGAGAATTTTCTTTCGTTAAAATTTTTCAGAAAACCACGTGTTAAGGAAATCCCGCATCGTGCAAAATCATCTTCTTTTTCCTAAACAACATGTTGTAACTCGAAAAGCTTTGGTGTTACGCGTATGTCTAAGCGTGGAGCCTCAAAAGAGAAGGCACAGGAGAGTTTTCTCTCGAAAAAAATGTAAGAATACCACGTTATAAAGAAATACAATTTTGCAGAGTAAAGGCAAATAAGTACATATTGGAAACACTTTACAAGAAAAAATAACGCATCGTACAAAATAAGCTTGTATCTCCTAAACAACACGTGGTAACTCGAAAAGATTTGATGTGACGTGTACGTCTAAACGTGTAGCCTCAAAAGATAACCCACAGGAGAATTTTCTTTTGTCAAAATTTTCAGAAAACCACGTTTTAAGGAAATCCCGCATCGTGCGAAATTATCTTTTTATTCATAAACAACATGTTGTAACTTGAAAAGCTTTGGTGTTGCGTGTATGTCTCCGCGTGTAGCCTCAAAAGGGAACGCACAGGATAGTTTTCTCTCGAAAGAATATATAAGAATACCACGTTATAAGGAAATACAGTGTTTCAGAGTAAAGACAAATACTTACGTATTGGAAACACCTTACGAGTAGAATTAACGCATCGTACAAAATTAGCTTGTATCTCTTAAAAAGCACGTTGTAACTCGAAAACATTTGGTGTGGCGTGTACGACTAAATGTGTAGCCTCAAAAGAGAACCCACAGGAGAATTTTCTTTCCTCAAAATTTTTCAGAAAACCACGTCTTAAGGAAATCCCGCATCGTGCGAAATCATCTACTTTTTCCTAAACAACATGTTGTGACTCGAAAAGCTTTAGTGTTGCGTGTATGTGTAAGCCTGGAGCCTCAAAAGAGAAGGCACAGGAGAGTTTTCTCTTGAAAGAATATGTAAGAATACCACGTTATTAGGAAATACAATTTTGCAGAGTAAATACAAATAAGTATATATTGGGAACACTTTACGAGAAGAAATAACGCATCGAACAAAATTAGCTTATATCTCCTAAACAACACGTGGTAACTCGAAAAGATTTGGTTTGACGTGTATATCTAAAGGTGTAGCCTCAAAGAAGAACAAAAAGGAGAATTTTCTTTCGTCAAAAATTTGTCAGAAAACCACGTTTTAAGGAAATCCCGCATCTTGCGAAATTATCTTGTTTTTCCTAAACAACACGTGGTAACTCGAAAAGCTTTGGTGTTGCGTGTTTGTCTAAGCGTGTAGCCTCAAAAGAGAATGCACAGGAGAGTTTTCTCTCGATAGAACATGTAAGAATTCAACGTTATAAGGAAATACAGTGTTGCAGAGTAAAGACAAATACGTACATATTGGAAACACTTTACGAGAAGAAATTAAGCATCATACAATATTAGCTTGTATCTCCTAAACAACAAGTGGAAACTCGAAAATATTTGGTTTGGCGTGTACGTGTAAAAGTTTAGCCTCAAAAGAGAACTCACTGGAGAATTTTCTTTCGTCAAAATTTGTCAGAAAACCACGTTTTAAAGAAATCCCGCATCCTGCGAAATTATCTTGTTTTTCCTAAACAACACGTTGTAACTCGAAAAGCTTTGGTGTTGCGTGTATGTCTCAGTGTGTAGCCTCAAAAGAGACCGCACAGGAGAGTTTTCACTCGAAAGAATATGTAAGAGTACCAGGTTGTAAGGAAATACAGTGTTGCAGAATAAAGACAAATACGTACGTATTGGAAACACTTTACGAGAAGAAATAACGCATCATACAAAATTAGCTGTATCTCCTAAAAAACACGTTGTAACTCGAAAAGATTTGGTGTGGCGTGTACGTCTAAACGTGTAGCCTCAAAAAGGGAACCCACAGGAGAATTTTCTTTGGTCAAATTTGTCAGAAAACCACGTATTAAGGAAATCCTGCATCATGCGAAATTATCTTGTTTTTCCTAAACAACACGTTGTAACTTGAAAAGCTTTGGTGTTGCGTGTATGTCTCAGCGTGTAGCCTCAAAAGAGAACACACAGGAGAGTTTTCTCTCAAAAGAATATGTAAGAATACAACGTTATAAGGAAATACAGTGTTGCAGAGTAAAGACAAATACGTTCATATTGGAAACCCTTAAACTTTACGAGATGAAAGAAAGCATCGTACAAAATGAGCTCGTATCTCCTAAACAACACGTTGTAACTCGAAAGGATTTGGTGTGGCGTGTACGTCTAAATGTGTAGCCTCAAAAGAGAACAGATAGGAGAATTACTTTCGTCAAAATTTTCAGAAAACCACGTTTTAAGGAAATCCCGCATCGTGCGAAATTATCTTGTTTTTCTTAAACAACACGTTGTAATTCGAAAAGCTTTTGTGTTGCGTGTATGTCTCAGCGTGTAGCCTCAAAAGAGAACACACAGGAGAGTTTTCTCTCGAAAGAATATGTAAGAATACCACGTTATAAGGAAATACAATTTTTCAGAATAAAGACAAATGAGTACACATTGGAAACACTTTACGAGAAGAAATAATGCATCATACAAAATTAGCTTGTATCTCCTAAACAACACGTTGTAACTCAAAAGGATTTGGTGTGTCGTATACGTCTAAACGTATAGCCTCAAAAGAGAACCCACAGGAGAATTTTCTTAAGTCAAAATTTGTCAAAAAACCACGTTTTAAGGAAATCCCGCATCCTGCGAAATTATCTTGTTTTTCCTAAACAACACGTTTTAACACGAAAAGCTTTGGTGTTGCGTGTATGTCTAAGCATGTAGCCTCAAAAGAGAATGCACAGGAGAGTTTTCTCTCGAAAGAATATGTACGAATACCATGTTATAAGGAAATACAGTGTTGCAGAGTAAAGACAAATACGTACGTATTGGAAACCCTTAAACTTTATGGGATGAAATAAAGCATCGTACAAAATGAGCTCGTATCTCCTAAACAACATGTTGTAACTCGAAAAGATTTGGTGTGGCATGTACGTCTAAACATGTAGCCTCAAAAGGGAACCCACAGGAGAATTTTCTTTCGTCAAAATTTGTCAGAACACCAAGTTTTGAGGAAATCCCGCATCGTGCGAAATTATCTTGTTTTTCATAAACAACACGTTGTAACTTGAAAAGCTTTGGTGTTGCCTGTATGTCTAAGTGTGTAGCCTCAAAAGGGAACGCACAGGATAGTTTTCTCTCGAAAGAATATGTAAGAATACCACGTTATAAGGAAATACAGTGTTGCAGAGTAAAGACAAATACATACGTATTGGAAACACTTTACGAGAAGAAATAAAGCATCGTACAAAATTAGCCTGTATTTCCTAAACAACACGTGGCAACTCGAAAGGATTAGGTGTGACATGCACGTCGAAACGTGAAGCCTCAAAAGAGAACCAACCGAATAATTTCCTTTCGTCAAAATTTGTCAGAAAACCATGTTTTAAAGAAATCCGGCATCGTGCGAAAGAATCTTGTTTTTTATAAACAACACGTAGTAACTCAAAAAGCTTTGGTGTTGCCTGTATGTCTAAGTGTTTAGCCTCAAAAGGGAATGCACAGGATAGTTTTCGCTCGAAAGAATATGTAAGAATGCCACGTTGTAAGGAAATACAGTGTTGCAGAGTAAAGACAAATAAGTACGTATTGGAAACACTTTACGAGAATTAACGCATTATAAAAAATTAGCTTGTATCTCCTAAACAACACGTTGTAACTCGAAAAGATTTGGTGTGACGTGTACGTCTAAATATGTAGCCTCAAAAGAGAACCCACAGGAGAATTTTCTTTCGTCAAAATTTTTCAGAAAACCAGGTTTTTAGGAAATCCCGCGTCGTGCGAAATCATCTTCTTTTTCCTAAACAACACGTTGTAACTCGAAAAGATTTCGTGTTGCGTGTTTGTCTAATCATGTAGCCTCAAAAGAGAATGCACAGGAGAGTTTTCCCTCGAAAGAATATGTAAGAATACCATGTTATAAGGAAATACAGTGTTGCAGAGTAAAGACAAATATGTACGTATTGGAAACACTTTACGAGAAGAAATAACGCATCGTACAATATTTGCTTGTGTCTCCTAAACAACACGTTGTAACTGAAAAATATTTGGTGTGGCTCGTACGTCTACACGTCTAGCCTCAAAAGAGAACCTACAGGAGAACTTTCTTTCGTCAAAATTTGTCAGAAAACCACGTTTTAAGGAAATCCCGCATCGTGCAAAATTATCTTGTTTTTCCTAAACAACACGTTGTAACTCGAAAAGCTTTGGTGTTGCGTGTATGTCTGAGCATGTAGCCTCTAAAGAGAATGCACAGGAGAGTTTTCTCTCGAAAGAACATGTAAGAATACAACGTTATAAGGAAATACAGTGTTGCAGAGTAAAGACAAATACATACGTATTGGAACCACTTTACGAAAAGAAATAACGCATCATACAAAATTAGCTAGTATCTCTTAAACAACACGTTGTAACTCGAAAGGATTTGGTGTGGCGTGCACGTCTAAACGTGTAGCCTCAAAAGAGAAGCCACAGGAGAATTTTCTTTCGTCAAAATTTTTCAGAAAACCACGTTTTAAGGAAATCCCGCATCGTGCAAAATTATCTTGTTTTCCATAAACAACACGTTGTAACTCGAAAAGCTTTGGTGTTGCCTGTATGTCTAAGTGTGTAGCCTCAAAAGGGAACGCACAGGATAGTTTTCTCTCGAAGGAATATGTAAGAATACCACGTTATAAGGAAATATAATGTTGCAGTGTAAAGACAAATATGTACTTATTGGAAACACTTTACGAGAAGAATTAACGCATAGTAAAAAATTAGCTTATATCTCCTAAACAACACGTTGTAATTCGAAAAGATTTGGTGTGGCTCGTACCTCTACACGTGTAGCCTCAAAAGAGAACCCACAGGAGAACTTTCTTTCGTCAAAATTTTTCAGAAAACCACGTTTTATGGAAATCTCGCATCGTGCTAAATTATCTTGTTTTTCCTAAACAACACATTGTAACTCGAAAAGCTTTGCGATGCATGTTTGCTTAAGCGTGTCCCCTCAAAAGAGAACGCACAGGAGAGTTTTCCCTCGAAATAATATGTAAGATTACCATGTTATAAGGAAATACAGTGTTGCAGATTAAAGACAAATAAGTACGTATTGGAAACACTTTACGAGAAGAAATAATGCATCGTACAAAATTAGCTTGTATCTCCTAAACAACACGTGGTAACTTGAAAGGATTTGGTGTGGCGTGTACGTCTAAACGTGTAGCCTCAAAAGAGAACCCACAGGAGAATTTTCTTTATTCAAAATTTTTCAGAAAACCACGTTTTAAGGAAATCCCGCATCGTGCGAAATCATCTTCTTTTTCCTAAACAACATGTTGTAACTCGAAAAGCTATGGTGTTGCGTGTATGTGTAAGCGTGGAGCCTCAAAAGAGAAGGCACTGGAGAGTTTTCTCTCCAAAGAATATGTAAGAATACCACGTTATAAGGAAATACAATTTTGCAGAGTAAAGACAAATAAGTACATATTGGAAAAAAATTTACGAGAAGAAATAACGCATCTTATAAAATTAGCTTGTATCTCCTAAACAACAGGTTGTAACTCGAAAGGATTTGGTGTGACGTGTACGTCTAAAAGTGTAGCCTCAAACGAGAACCCACAGGAGAATTTTCTTTCATAAAAATTTGTCAGAAACCACGTTTTAAGGAAATCTCGCATCGTGGGAAATTATCTTGTTTTTCCTAAACAACACGTTGTAACTCGAAAAGCTTTGGTGTTGCGTGTATTTCTAAGCGTGTAGCCTCAAAAGAGAACGCACAGGAGAGGTTTCTCTCGAAAGAATATGTAAGAATACCACGTTATAAGGAAATAAAGTGTTGCAGAGTAAAGACAACTACATACATATTGGAAACACTTTAAGAGAAGAAATAACACATCGTACAAAATTAGCTTGTATCTCCTAAACAACACGTTTTAACTCGAAAAGATTTGGTGTGGCTCGTACCTCTACACGTGTAGCCTCAAAAGAGAACCCACAGGATAACTTTCTTTCGTCAAAATTTTTCAGACAACCACGTTTTATGGAAATCTCGCATTGTGCGAAATTATCTTGTTTTTCCTAAATGACACATTGTAACTCGAAAAGCTTTGGCGTTGCGTGTATGTCTAAGCGTGTAGCCTCTAAAGAGAACGCACAGGAGAGTTTTCTCTCGAAAGAATATGTAAGAATACAACGTTATAAGGAAATACAGTGTTGTAGAGAAAAGACAAATAAGTACGTATTGGAAATCTTTACGAGCAGAAGTAACGCATCTTACAAAATTAGCTTGTATCTCCGAAACAACACGTGGTAACTCGAAAAGATTTGGTGTGCCGTGTACGTCTAAACGTGTACCCTCAAAAGAGAACCCACAGGAGAATTTTCGTTCGTCAAAATTTGTCAGAAAACCACGTTTTAAGGAAATCCCGCATCGTGCAAAATTATCTTGTTTTTCCTAAACAACACGTTGTAACTAGAAAAGCTTTGGTGTTGCGTGTATGTCTAAGCGTGCAGCCTCAAAAGAGAATGCACAGGAGAGTTTTCTCTCGAAAGAATATGTAAGAATACCATGTTATAAGGAAACATATTGCTGCAGAGTAAAGACATACGTACTTATTGGAAACACATTATGAGAAGAAATAACGCATGGTACAAAATTAGCTTGTATCTCCAAAACAACACGTGGTAACTCAAAAAGATTTGGTGTGGCGTGTACGTCTGAACGTGTAGCCTCAAAAGAGAACCCACAGGAGAATTTTCTTACGTCAAAATTTGTCAGAAAACCACGTTTTAAGGAAATCCCGCATCGGACGAAATTATCTTGTTTTTCCTAATCAACACGTTGTAACTCGAAAAGTTTTGGTGTTGCGTGTATGTCTAAGCATGTAGCCTCCAAAGAGAACGAACAGGATAGTTTTCTCTCAAAAGAATATGTAAGAATACCACGTGATAAGGAAATACAGTGTTGCAGAGTAAAGACAAATACGTACTTATTGGAAACACTTTACGAGAAGAAATAATGCATCATGCAAAATTAGCTTGTATCTCCTAAACAACACGCTGTAACTCAAAAAGATTTGGTGTGGCGTGTACATCTAAACGTGTAGCCTCAATGAGAACCCACAGGAGAATTTTCTTTCGTCAAAATTTGTCAAAAACCACGTTTTAAGGAAATCCCGCATCGTGCGTAATTATCTTGTTTTTCCTAAACAACATGTTGTAACTCGAAAATCTTTGGTGTTGCGTGTATGTCTAAGCGTGTAGCCTTAAAAGAGAACGCACAGGAGAGTTTTTTCCCGAAAGAATATGTAAGAATACCACGTTATAAGTAAATACAGTGTTGCAGAGTAAAGACAAATACATACTTTTTGGAAACACTTAAACTTTACGAGTAGAAATAACACATAGTACAAAATTAGCTTGTATCTCCTAAACAACACGTTATAACTCGAAAGGATTTGGTGTGGCTTGTACATCTAAACGTGGACACTCAAAAGAGAACCCACAGGACAATATTCTTTCGTCAAAATTTGTCAAATAACCACGTTTTAAGGAAATCCCGCATCATGCGTAATTATCTTGTTTTTCCTAAACAACATGTTGTAACTCGAAAAGCTTTGGTTTTGCGTGTATGTCTAAGCATGTAGCCTCCAAAGAGAACGCACAGGAGAGTTTTCTCTCGAAAGAATATGTAAGAATACCACGTTATAAAGAAATACAGTGTTGCAGAGTAAAGGCAACTACATACGTATTGGAGACACTTAAACTTTACTAGAAGAAATAACGCATCATAAAAATATTAGCTTGTATCTCCTAAACAACACGTTGAAATTCAAGAAGATTTGGTGTGGCGTGTACAACTAAACGTGTAGCCTCAAAAGAGAACCCACAGGAGAATTTTCTTTGGTCAAAATTTGTCAGAAAACCACGTTTTAAGGAAATCCCGCATCGTGGGAAATTATCTTGTTCTTCCTAAACAACACGTTGTAACTCGAAAAGCGTTGGTGTTGCGTATATCTCTAAGCGTGTAGCCTCAAATGAGAACGCACAGGAGAGTTTTCTCTTGAAAGAATATGTAAGAATACCACGTTATAAGGAAATACAGTGTTGCAGAATAAAGACATATACTAACTTATTGGAAAAACTTTAGGAGAAGAAATAACGCATCGTACAAAATTAGCTTGTATCTCCTAAACAACACGTTGTAACTTAAAAAGATTTGGTGTGGCCTGTACGTCTAAACGTGTAGCCTCAAAAGAGAACCCATAGAGGAATTTTCCTTAATCAAAATTTGTCAGGAAACCACTTATTAAGGAAATCCCGCATCGTGCGTAATTATCTTGTTTTTCCTAAACAACGCGTTGTAACTCGAAAAGCTTTGGTGTTGCGTGTCCGTCTAAGTGCGTAGCCTCAAAGGGGAACGCACAGGAGAGTTTTCTCTTGAAAGAATATGTAAGAATACCACGTTATAAGGAAATACAGTGTTGCAGAGTATAGACAAATACGTACTTATTGGAAACACTTTAGGAGAAGAAATAAAGCATCATGCAAAATTAGCTTGTATCTCCTAAACAACACGTTGTAACTGGAAAAGATTTGGTGTGGTGTGTATGTCTAAACGTGTAGCCTCAAAAGAGAACCCACAGGAGAGTTTTCTTTGGTCATAATTTGTCAAAAACCACGTTTTACGGAAATCCCGCATCGTGCGAAAATATCTTGTTTTTCCTAAACAACACGTTGTAACTCGAAAAGCTTTGGTGTTGCGTGTATTTCTAATCGTGTAGCCTCAAAAGAGAATGCACAGGAGAGTTTTCTCCCGAAAGAATATGTAGGAATACCACGTTATAAGGAAATACAGTGTTGCAGAGTAAAGGCAAATACATACTTATTGGAAACACTTAAACTTTACGAGAAGAAATAACACATAGTACAAAATTAGCTTGTATCTCCTAAACAACACGTTATAACTCGAAAGGATTTGGTGTGGCGTGTACGTCTAAACGTGTACCCTCAAAAGAGAACCCACAGGAGAATTTTATCCTGTGCGTTCTCTTTTGAGGTTACACCCTTAGACATACACGCAACACCAATGCTTTTCGAGTTACAACGTGTTGTTTAGGAAAAACAAGATAATTTCGCACGATGCGAGATTCCCTTAAAACCTGGTTTCTGACAAATTTTGATGAAAGAAAATTCTCTTGTGGGTTCTCTGTTGAGCCTACACGTTTAGACGTACATGTCACAGCAAATCTTTTCGAGTTACAACGTGTTGTTTAGGAGATACAATCTAATTTTGTACGATGTGTTATTTCTTCTTGTAAAGTGTTTCCAATATGTACCTATTTGTCTTTACTCTGCAAAATTGTATTTCCTTATAACGTGGTATTCTTACATAATCTTTCAAGAGAAAACTCTCCTGTGCCTTCTCTTTTGAGGCTACACGCTTACACATACACGCAACACCAAAGCTTTTCGAGTTATGACATGTTGTTTAGGAAAAAGAAGATGATTTCGCACGATGCGGGATTTCCTTGAAACTTGGTTTTCTGAAAATTTTTGACGAAAGAAAATTCTCCTGTGGGGGCTCTTTTGAGGCTACATGTTTAGACGAACATGCCACACCAAATCTTTTCGAGTTACAACGTGTTGTTTCGGAGATACAAGCTAATTTTGTAGGATGCGTTACTTATTCTCGTAAAGTGTTTCTAATACGTACGTATTTGTCTTTACTCTGCAACACTGTATTGCCTTATAACGTTGTATTCTTACATATTCTTTCCAGAGAAAACTGTCTCGTGCTTTCCCTTTTGCAGCTACACACTTAGACAAACAGGCAACACCAAAGATTTTCGAGTTACAACGTGTTGTTTATGAAAAACAAGATAATTTCGCGCGATGCGGGATTTCCTTAAAATGTAGTTTTCTGAAAAATTTTGACCAAAGAAAATTCTTCAGTGGGTTTTCTTTTGAGGCTACATGTTTAGACGTACACGCCACACCAAATACTTTCGAGTTACCACGTGTTATTTAGGAGATACAAGCTAATTTTGTATGATGCATTATTTCTTCTCGTAAAGTGTTTCCAATATGTACGTATTTGTCTTTACTCTGAAACACTTTATTTCCTTATAACGTTGTATTCTTACATATTCTTTCTAGAAAGAACTCTACTGTGTGTTCTCTTTAGAGGCTACACGCTTAGACATACACGCAACGCCAAAGCTTTTCGAGTTACAATGTGTTGTTTAGGAAAAACAAGATAATTTCGCACGATGCGAGATTTCCATAAAACGTGGTTGTCTGAAAAATGTTGACGAAAGAAAGTTCTCCTGTGGGTTCTCTTTTGAGGCTACACATGTAGAGGTACGAGCCACACCAAATCTTTTCGAGTTACAATGTGTTGTTTAGGAGATACAAGCTAATTTTGTACGATGCATTATTTCTTCTCTTAAAGTGTTTCCAATAGTATTTGTCTTTACTCTGCAACACTGTATTTCCTTATAACGTGGTATTCTTACATATTCTTTCGAGAGAAAACTCTCCTGTGCGTTCTCTTTTGAGGCTACACGCTTAGACATACATGCAACACCAAAGCTTTTCGAGTTACAACGTGTTGTTTAGGAAAAACAAGATAATTTCCCACGATGCGAGATTTCCTTAAAACGTGGTTTCTGACAAATTTTGATGAAAGAAAATTCTCCTGTGGGTTCTCTTTTGAGGGTACACTTTTAGACGTACACGTCACACCAAATCTTTTCGAGTTACAACGTGTTGTTTAGGAGATACAAGCTAATTTTGTACGATGCGTTATTTCTTCTTGTAAAGTGTTTCCAATATGTACTTATTTGTCTTTACTCTGCAAAATTGTATTTCCGTATAACGTGGTATTCTTACATATTCTTTCGAGAGAAAACTCTCCTGTGCCTTTTCTTTTGAGTCTCCACGCTTACACATACACGCAACACCAATGCTTTTCAAGTTACAACATGTTGTTTAGGAAAAAGAAGATAATTTCACACGATGCGGGATTTCCTTAAAACGTGGTTTTTTGAAAAATTTTGAAGAAAGAAAATTCTCCTGTAGGTTCTCTTTTGAGGCTACACGTTTAGACGTACATGCCACACCAAATCTTTTCGAGTTACAACGTGTTGTTTAGGAGATACAAGCTAATTTTTTACGATGCGTTAATTCTTCTCGTAAAGTGTTTCCAATACATACGTATTTGTCTTTACTCTGCAACATTGTATTTCCTTATAACGTGGTATTCTTACCTATTCTTTCAAGAGAAAACTATCCTGTGCATTCTCTTTTGAGGTTACACACTTAGACATACACGCAACACCAAAGCTTTTTGAGTTATAACGTGTTATTTAGGAAAAACAAGATAATTTCGCACGATGCGAGATTTCCTTAAAACGTGGTTTCTGACAAATTTTGATGAAAGAAAATTCTCTTGTGGGTTCCCTTTTGAGGCTACACGCTTAGACGTACACGTCACACCAAATCTTTTCGAGTTACAACGTGTTGTTTAGGAGATACAAGCTACTTTTTTACGATGCGTTATTTCTTCTTGTAAAGTGATTCCAATATGTACATATTTGTCTTTATTCTGCAAAATTGTATTTCCTTATAACGTGGTATTCTTATATAATCTTTCGAGAGAAAACTCTCCTGTGCCTTCTCTTTTGAGGCTCCATGGTTACACATACACGCAACACCAAAGCTTTTCGAGTTACAACATGTTGTTTAGGAAAAAGAAGATGATTTCGCACGATGCAGGATTTCCTTAAAACGTGGTTTTCTGAAAAATTTTGACGAAAGAAAATTCTCCTGTGGGTTCTCTTTTGAGGCTACACGTTTAGACGTACACGGCACACCAAATCTTTTCGAGTTACCACGTGTTGTTTCGGAGATACAAGCTAATTTTGTAAGATGCGTTACTTCTGCTCGTAAAGTTTTCCAATACGTACTTATTTGTCTTTTCTCTACAACACTGTATTTCCTTATAACGTTGTATTCTTACATATTCTTTCGAGAGAAAACTCTCCTGTGCGTTCTCTTTAGAGGCTACACGCTTAGACATACACGCAACGCCAAAGCTTTTCGAGTTACAATGTGTCGTTTAGGAAAAACAAGATAATTTCGCACAATGCGAGATTTCCATAAAACGTGGTTGTCTGAAAAATTTTGACGAAAGAAAGTTATCCTGTGGGTTCTCTTTTGAGGCTACACGTGTAGAGGTACGAGCCACACCAAATCTTTTCGAGTTAAAACGTGTTGTTTAGGAGATACAAGCTAATTTTGTACGATGTGTTATTTCTTCTCTTAAACTGTTTCCAATATGTATGTAGTTGTCTTTACTCTGCAACACTGTATTTCCTTATAACGTGGTATTCTTACATATTCTTTCGAGAGAAAACTATCCTGTGCGTTCCCTTTTGAGGCTGCACACTTAGACATACAGGCAACACCAAAGCTTTTTGAGTTACAACGTGTTGTTTATAAAAAACAAGATACTTTCGCACGATGCCGGATTTCCGTAAAACATGGTTTTCTGACAAATTTTGACGAAAGGAAATTATTCGGTTGGTTCTCTTTTGAGGCTTCATGTTTCGACGTGCATGTCACACCTAATCCTTTCGAGTTGCCACGTGTTGTTTAGGAAATACAGGCTAATTTTGTACGATGCTTTATTTCTTCTCGTAAAGTGTTTCCAATACGTACGTATTTGTCTTTACTCTGCAACACTGTATTTCCTTATAACGTGGTATTCTTACATATTCTTTCAAGAGAAAACTATCCTGTGCGTTCCCTTTTGAGGCTACACACTTAGACATACAGGCAACACCAAAGCTTTTCAAGTTACAACGTGTTGTTTATGAAAAACAAGATAATTTCGCACGATGCGGGATTTCCTCAAAACTTGGTGTTCTGACAAATTTTGACGAAAGAAAATTCTCCTGTGGGTTCCCTTTTGAGGCTACACGTTTAGACGTACATGCCACACCAAATCTTTTCGAGTTACAACATGTTGTTTAGGAGATACGAGCTCATTTTGTACGATGCTTTATTTCATCCCATAAAGTTTAAGGGTTTCCAATACGTACGTATTTGTCTTTACTCTGCAACACTGTATTTCCTTATAACATGGTATTCGTACATATTCTTTCGAGAGAAAACTCTCCTGTGCATTCTCTTTTGAGGCTACATGCTTAGACACACACGCAACACCAAAGCTTTTCGAGTTAAAACGTGTTGTTTAGGAAAAACAAGATAATTTCGCAGGATGCGGGATTTCCTTAAAACGTGGTTTTTTGACAAATTTTGACTTAAGAAAATTCTCCTGTGGGTTCTCTTTTGAGGCTATACGTTTAGACGTATACGACACACCAAATCCTTTTGAGTTACAACGTGTTGTTTAGGAGATACAAGCTAATTTTGTATGATGCATTATTTCTTCTCGTAAAGTGTTTCCAATGTGTACTCATTTGTCTTTATTCTGAAAAATTGTATTTCCTTATAACGTGGTATTCTTACATATTCTTTCGAGAGAAAACTCTCCTGTGTGTTCTCTTTTGAGGCTACACGCTGAGACATACACGCAACACAAAAGCTTTTCGAATTACAACGTGTTGTTTAAGAAAAACAAGATAATTTTGCACGATGCGGGATTTCCTTAAAACGTGGTTTTCTGAAAATTTTGACGAAAGTAATTCTCCTATCTGTTCTCTTTTGAGGCTACACATTTAGACGTACACGCCACACCAAATCTTTTCAAGTTACAACGTGTTGTTTAGGAGATACGAGCTCATTTTGTACGATGCTTTATTTCATCTCGTAAAGTTTAAGGGTTTCCAATATGTACGTATTTGTCTTTACTCTGCAACACTGTATTTCCTTATAACGTGGTATTCTTACATATTCTTTTGAGAGAAAACTCTCCTGTGTATTCTCTTTTGAGGCTACACGCTGAGACATACACGCAACACCAAAGCTTTTCGAGTTACAACGTGTTGTTTAGGAAAAACAAGATAATTTCGCATGATGCAGGATTTCCTTAATACGTGGTTTTCTGACAAATTTGACCAAAGAAAATTCTCCTGTGGGTTCTCTTTTTGAGGCTACACGTTTAGACGTACACGCCACACCAAATCTTTCGAGTTACAACGTGTATTTTAGGAGATACAGCTAATTTTGTATGATGCGTTATTTCTTCTCGTAAAGTGTTTCCAATACGTATGTATTTGTCTTTATTCTGCAACACTGTATTTCCTTATAACGTGGTATTCTTACATATTCTTTCAAGAGAAAACTATCCTGTGCGTTCCCTTTTGAGGCTACACACTTAGACATACAGGCAACACCAAAGCTTTTCAAGTTACAACGTGTTGTTTATGAAAAACAAGC